>NW_010186565.1:0-5271 GCF_000695765.1 Mesitornis unicolor | reverse complement strand
CGTTAGAGGGTGGCTCACAAGCAGGGCAGCCCCTGCAGCAGCAGGAAGGAAGCCAGCTCTCCTCTCTGCTCTCCCTGTGGTGGCCGAGGCTCCCGCAGTGCCTGGGAAAGGAGCTTCTGCTCGCAGGGGAGCATCCCTCTAAACCAGCCCCAGTCCCCTCCCACCTCCCTCTCACCCCGCGTCTTTGGCAGTCCTCCGTGGCCACGTTCAAGTCTCCAGCATCACACCGACATCTCAGCAGCATGGACTTGCCTCACAGTTTGGTAATTGCACATAATGGGCCCACTCAGTGAGCCCCTCGATGGGGGGGGGGAATAAAAGGAACAAGACAGTCAAGTAAACTAAATTGAGTAATCCCTTGCCGTCCATCCCAGCATGACGGGTCACGCACACATCCAGGGAGAGAGGATGCTGCCTGGCCCTGCCGCAGCGCAGCTCCCCGCTGTCTAGGAGATCATGTACTGGGTGATGGCCTGCAACGCGTACAGCAGCTCTGCCTGCATTCGGGCTTCCAGGATGAGCAGGTTCACGTGGACCTAAGGCAGAAGCAAGAGGGGATCAGGCAGCTGCCATGTGCTGCAGGCAGCGGTGCGGGCAAGCATCCATCCAGGCTCGCCAGTCTTCTGGCATGGGATAAAGCGCCACCAACTCTTGCAGGACGGGCATCTGCTCTCTCCCCCTCCTCCCAGTCCTGCAGGCTGTGGCTGCCTCCCAGAGCCACACGCTGGGGAGGCCCTGGCACACTTGTCACACTTGTCCCTGCTGCCCACAGCCGCTGCTTCTGCAAGTTACGGCTGGACCAAGGGCTCACCTGGAGGCACTCACCGATGGGGTAATGGCCTTGGGTATCCCTGTGCTGCTGGTGGCCCCTGTGCTCATGGCCTGCGGGCAGCCCCACACCATGCTGAGCCCAACTCCTTACAAACAGCCAGTTTCCATCCCTCCCACACCTGCCTCAGACTGGTTTGGTGGCTCAAAGGTTTCCCCATACAACCCCCAAAGCACTCCAGCCTGCAGCCCCTGCCCGCTCCCGTCCCCACCGCAGCTGGTCAGAGCCAGGGGCCTGCTGTCCCACCTTTTCACTGTGCTTGAACTGCTTCCAGAACCTGTCAAACATTTCTGAGTTTGTCTTCTCTGGGTAGCAGGTTACAGTTTTAATGTAAACTTTGAGCACTCGCTCCAGGAGCTGATTCACTTCTGCATAGTCGTAGTCATCGTACCTGCGGGGAGCACAGGGGCAAGTCACGGCCAGCAGCGTGTCCCTGTGGAGCACCTCACCCGGGGCACGGCACAGCCATGGGACAGACACACACACGGCAGTGGCCATGAGGCACTGAAGCTCCGTCCCCAAAGCGCCCTGCCCTGGGCACAGAGGCCGAGCATCTCTTCCCTGCCTGGCCCAACATCCCGGCAGGCAATTCACCTCCGTCTCTTTTCCAAGCCCATCTGCAAGACAGCCCGAGTGCCCAACCCTCCTCTTGTCTGGGTCAGCTCATTTTTCTCCTCTGGACCATGAGGTTGGTTTCCCTACCTAATGCCAAACATGCAGTGGATGTAGTTCCAGATGCCCCGTTTGAAGACGGAGGGTTCGCAGCCCTGCCGCTTGGCCATGGCACTGCTTTGTAGACCATCCACCATCCGAAACTTCTCATCCAGGAGATGCCCGATGTCTGAGTAGAGCCGGTTGACCAGCGAGAATCCATGGTTTTCCCAGGAGTAATCCTGTTGAGTACAGCAAGGGGCTTTTGCAACTGCAAAAAGGAGCCTGGGGCATGTTCCCAGGAGGAAGACGACCTCAGGATGCAGCAGAATTCAACTGGTTTTCTCTGGGGGCACATCTGCCACAAACAACATCCCACATCAGGCAGCTTTTGAATTATTTTGACCCTCCGTGAGAGCAATGTGAAGAAACTGGCAGCCCTCGGAGACAGAAGTCACCCGTCACCTCCCTCTCCCCAGCCCTAGTGGGGCAGGTTCCCTCTGAGAGCTCAGCTTCCCCCCTCGGGCATTTTGCAAAGCAGCTGCGCCATATCCGGGCTGCACAGGCATCCCCACACCCATCTGCTCCCCGAGAGGAGAGGGAGAGGAAAGGAGAGGCAGCAGCCCACTGAGAAAGCAGGAACCTCACCTGGACTCTGAATACCTGCGTCTGATCCTCGTCACGCCGGGCAAAGTCCTGGTATCCAAAGTCAGGGTCCTGCATGTAGCATGCAAGGTTAGTGGCACCAGTGACTTCCCCGTCAGTATCTGCGAGAGAGGAGAGCCCCACAGCCGGGTCAGAGCGATGCTCAGCTGCCCTGTTCCCAGCCACAGGAGATGTTGAAACCCATGTCTCTTTGGGAAGCACCACTGCCTTCTTCCCACCCTCCGCCAGCATCCCAGAAGGCCTTCTCTGAACCATACATCACAGAAAACAGAAGTATTGACGTGGTGAAGCAACACCCAGGTATGCCATAGAAACTCCCATCCTGCACACCCACCTCTGCTCCCTGCCCCTCACCTTCCTCCCGGTCCTGCTGCAGCAGCCTTGTCTCCTCCCTGCCCTCGGTCTCCATCTGGATCCGCTGCATGCGTTCCCGGAGGGAATCCAGCTCCATGCAGGAGTCCAAGGACTGCACAGACACAGGCCTGGGGGTGAGCACAGTGGTCCTGGCTGCAACCCCAATCCCCGAACCCACCCTCGGGGGCTCACCCGCTTGCGGTTGATGCGCAGCAGCTCCTGGCTGCAGCCGTTGCCAGCGGTGGCTTCACAGAAGCACTGGTTCCCAGGTGACAAGAGCTTCAGTGAACCTCGGCCCCCCAGCCCCTCGTCCTGCTCACAGCCGCAGCCAAAGACAAAGCTGGCAAGTGCATGGCAGTGAGCCAGGAGGACGACAGCGTGCACCAGCTCTGCCAGAGACCAGCTCCACTCGCTGATTTTCAGCAGCTTCTGCAGGACACAGACAGAGCAGCAATGCGATGTGGGCAAGGGGACAGCCTCCCCAAGCTGTCCCTGCTGCTGCCCCGGTCCCTGGCCGACAGCCCCCCCCTCCATACCTCAATGTGCTCCTTGGTGATGAGCCATGGCCTGTGTGCCAGGATCTTGTTGATTTCGTTGAGGTTGCGCAGTTTGGGGGGGATGAAGTCGAGGCCACGCAGCCACTGGGGATCACCCCCTGCCCGCAGGAACTGCAGCACGTGCAAGTTCACCAGGTATCGGCACTGGTGCCGGGCGGCCGCCTGCAAGAGCAGCACGTCAGCAGCCCCGCGCTGGCGGGACGTGTCCTGGCACCCTGCTCCCACCTCTTGCCCACCCTCCCGGACATCATGATTTTGCCCTCTGCAGAGAAGCCCACACCACGCAGGCTGTCTGGTGGCAGGAGAACAGGGAGCATCACGGAGTTGGGCAGAGCACCCCATCCCCTCGGGCAGCTCCCGGCTGGGCTCACCATGATGGCGATGTAGTGCCGGCAGTCGAAGGGCAGCGGGCCGTCCATGTGCATCAGGTAGTGCTGCGTCTTGAGGAAGCTGTCGAGGTACTGTGGGTGGTAGCCCATCTGCTGGGTCACCGCCTCCAGCCGCCCCCAGCTTGCCAGCACCTTTACAAAGAGGAACTGGGGGCGCTCGGGGTCACTGCTGGACATCTTCACCACCTGCAGGGAACGCACTCTGCTTAGCTCTCCCCAGAGCAGCCCTTGCTGCAGCAGCCCACCCCAGCCCAGCCTGGGCTTTGCGAGGGGCTGGGATCCTCTCTCCTGGCTTGGTGCTCCCAGAGGGACACCACCGGGTCAGAAGTCACCACAGAGGGCTCAGGCTGTGGCAAAAGCAGGGTCACCGCTAGCGAGAGGACAGGCTGCAAAGAAGAACAGGTTGGTCTCTGCCTGGGAGAGGGCACTGCCTGATGAGCAGGAGCACGAGGCAAAACGGGAGTGATGTTTCCTTGCAGCCTTAGAGGCAAATTCAAGGCTGAAGCAAGAGGAATATGACAGATGAAAGATCTCCCAGAGCGGAGCAGCCCATCAGCCTTACTGCCAGGCCTCAGCACCACCAGCACTGAGCCCTCCTGCCCAGCACTGGGATGAGGGGAGAGTGGTGGAACCAGCTGAGCTGCTCCCGGGCTCCTGCCCTGGGGCAAGCCATGTCCTGGCACCCACCATGCAGTTGGGGCACACAGAGGGGCTCAGAGGTCTCCCCATGCACCGCCCAAGGGGACAGCGTGGGAGCAGGTCCCACAGCACATGGGTGTGTGGCACAGCTGGCAGCTGGTGCCCCCACCCATGAAAACACGGGTGGGCAACTCAGTGAGGAGGGGTCCATACATTCACAGCAGCGCCCACCCCAGTCCTGCACTGCCCCAATCTTCCCAGGAGGGTGGTGGGAGCAGAGGGTGGGGATGTGCAAAAGGTGCCTGGGCAGCTGTTGTGCCCCAGCGGCCTCGTTGCGCAGGACACGGGTGCAGCAGGCACTAGCGCTTGTCACACAGAAAGTCACAGCTCCTGCCTGCGCGCAGGAGACCAGGCAGCATCCTCAGATGCAGAGGGTGCACCTCCCATCCTGGACTTGAACTGAAATCTCCCCCGGGAGCAATCGACCTTGCCGACACCACGTCATCTTCTTCCCGCCCATATCTCCAGTGCAGTCACTCGAAGGCTGGTGACTGGGGCACGGCAACCACAGTGGCATAGCAGCAAGCCAGGAGCACATCTGCAAACCAGCCCCTGTATCACCATGACCCCAGGTTGTCACTGCTGGCCAGGACACACACAGCCCTCGGAGCCCCGACTGGGAACCCTAATGCCCCACACACCTCGCCTTGCATCAGGCCTACATCAGGCCTGAACTTCTGCAGCAGCCTGGCGTGCTACCATAACGCAACCCAGAGGGTCTGGGGAGCACCGGTGGGGATAGCAAAGCTGCAGGGCGCTGAGTGGAGCACTCCAGGGTGAGAGGGAGGCAGAGCAGGGCTGAGCCGCGCAGCAGCACAGAGCAGTGGTACCCACGCAGGCAGCGCAGGAAGCAGCTCTGTTTTCTACCACCCTGCACTTCTGACGATCACACCATGGCTCCGGGATCAAGAGGCTTACTTGATACCATTTGGAGCTTCCTTTTTTGCTTTTGGCCAAACGTGTCTAAAACTGCCCCACCGCACCCCCCCCACCCCAAAAAAAAAATTAAAATGAGGAGAGACGAAGAGCACCAGCTTCTCTGTCCCAGGGGAGAAGGTGCAAACCAGAAGTGAGCTGTGAAAGTCCCCTGCAAAGTCCTTCTGTTCGGGGAAATGACCTGCCCCAA
>NW_010186564.1:0-13533 GCF_000695765.1 Mesitornis unicolor | reverse complement strand
CCCCTCATCAAGGTCATTTCTGAAGAGATAGGTTCTTAATCCTATAGAACAGCAGGATCCAGCTTGGAATCGCTGGAATAACAGCAAGTGAAGCTTAAATATCAGAAACATTCTCCAGAAAGGACAGTTTCATAAGACAAAGCCAGGAAAAACTGCTGTTTGCAGCTACAGTACAATAGTAAGGTACTGCAGTTCATAGAGAGGTAAGGTAATATCACAAACCTTGGCCAGCTATACCCAAGTCAATACTTGAGCTGAGATGGGTGAGTGCAAGGATTCCTCAGCTGGACAGCACCTGGCAAAAGCTTTGGAAAGCAAAGAGGAGGACTTGCAAAAGTTTAACTTACCTTTACTATGATTCAGGAACTCTTCCGTGAAGATTGGAATATCAAAAACAGATCTCTCCTTTGTATCTGCTTCCTTCTACAAAAGAAGGAGTCGTACATAGCTAAATACTGTTCATTTTAAGAAATTCACAAAATTGTTTTGATCAAGAAAAGAGAAAGAAAAGGGAGACCAAAAACTGAGGCAGATAAAAGAGCTGGATAGATGGACACTTGCAGCACGTACCAAGGAAGACCAAAAGGTAGGTACGTAGGTCTCATCTTTTTAAGATACAGGTTTATTAAAGGCCAAATACTATTATCAAGAAATATCATATAACATACTAAAATATACCCTCTCTCCCTAGTGACATTACACAACAGAATCTGTTAGTTCTAAAACTTCTGAATTCATTTATATTTTCCATTGGAAAACACCCCACTATCAATCAACACATTCTGAAATAGCCTATACAGGAACATCAGAAGGAATAAAGCAAGCAAAACGCACAGTAAGTTTCATGGTTCTTTGTCTTTTACCACCAAAGTGAAAAAGAAAACAGCCAGGAAAGAACAGCCAAAGGAAAAATAAGCAACTTTTCCACAGTGTGCCAATTCCATATTCCTGTTCCAAAATAGAAGATATGTCTTTTTGAAACATTTAGATGGGTGCTGCCACAAATGGAAAGAAAGTATATAAACACGATTTGTAAGAATCTACATCGAAACCTGCTTACAGAATACATAGCAGACAGCAGAGGACATGGTGCTGTGAAGAGGATAGTCTATTTGCAGTCCTAGGATACAGGTTCTTCAGGTAAAAAACAACAAACAAACAACAAAAACCCCCAAACAAAGAAACAAAAATATTGAAGTGATTACATGAAACAGTTCAGCTTCTGAAAGGCCATCAAGAAATTATACTGAATAGAAGAGTGATACTGAAAACCATCAGCTCTGTTCCATTACAGAATACATGACCCAGCATGTAAATGAGAACTCTGAGGTTCACTCAGGATTAAAATCATACGGTTTTGATTACCTCCTATTGAAAAGGCCCAGTCTGCTCAGGTTGCATATCATTCTGTCATCCCTCAAATCAAAAGAGAACCAAAATTTTTGCTGGCATTCACTTTAAGTAAGATTGAGATGCTTCCTGAGAGTCAACAAATAATACCATTCTCATCTGGCTATTAAAACTGAGGTTGATCTTTGGAGGCTCCAGAGCAAATCAGACCTGAAGTTCTTAGAGACATGGTGAAGTATGGTAAAGAGAAAGATGAGCTCATCTTTCCTTGTATGGTCAGATGCAAACAATGTAAGGAACATATATAATAAATATACTACTTCAAAGTGTTCTCAGAGTGGATGATTTTCTTCTTGTTTGCTCATGTTACAGCAGCAATTTCCTTATCTTCAAAGGTTGTAGATACCACCAGGCAATGACTAACTCCTTGACAGGTGTCTGTATATATCTTCTAAACTTTGCCAGTAAGATGTTGTGTAACTGACTGCACGAAGCCAGACCTACTCTGCATCAGACAACTTGAGGAAAGAAGCAGTAACAAACAATGAAGAACAATTAACAATGATTTGGTCAGCACTAATGACAATTAATGGTTCCAGTGTATATTGTTATATGTCATTTATGAAACTAGGATTTAGAGGAAGAATGTTCAGATGTTTTTTCAGATGAGCTCATTGAGACACTGTCGCCATGTTTTTCATGGCTACATCTGCCTATTAAGGGTTTCCTCTCACCTTCTCAAGCCTCATTCTTTTGTTATTTTGTATTATAATTACTATTTGAATTGTTCATTGCAGTACTTTTTGGCGATCATCTCTATATACAACATTCAGAATTACTTCAACACTGATTCACAGAAACTAAATCATGAACACCTAAATGGAGCAAGGGGAAAAGGAAAGATTTTATATCTTAAAACCTGATATCCTTATATTCTCTAAAGAAATAATTTAATCAGATCTTACCTACTAATCACAAGCACAATAATAATAGTCTACATGGACGAGAAAACAGCAAGACAACAAAAGGTTTATTCTTGCTTTCAGAAACAACTTGAATATATACTTCTAAAAGCAATCTAAAGCTTTTCTGCTTCTTCTTTGCCTGTGCAGGATTGCTACACTCAACTTCCTGGCAGAAAAGATGTGAAGCGTATCAGGTGATAAGCATGTGAAGTTTTATAATATAAAGGTGAAAAATGCTAAGCAGCCAAAGGTGCAGGCTTCCTCTTCATCCTCAGAAGAGGATGCCTGCCTAACATGTTGCTAGCTCAACTATGTAATAACTCTAATGAAGCTTAAAAGCCCCACAAGGTATGGAGGACTTTTTAAACTGCATTCATGATGTGGTATTTCTGCAATAACAGCCTGAGTTAGAAGGATGAGAGGTAAGGTTCTGAATTTGTAGTTTGCCATCTGTATAATTTAAAGGTTATGTAAATGTGACAGTCAGCCTAGAACTTAAAGCTTTCAGTAATCTGTTTTTGCACAATTGAAGACAAACTTAAATTCAGTGACTATAAATCCTGGGGACCGCATACTCTTAAGATTAATCTTACTGCAAGTACTTCCCTTAAGAGTTCATTAAAAGACATATTGAAAACATGCTACCAAAGCATTTTCCTGCAAGTGAAACTTACTTCCCTTAGTCAAGAGCAGTAGCTGCCTCTCAGCAGTGCACAGCCTTGTCACTATTGTAATGAACACATTAAAACCCAACTTGATTGTTTTCCCAAGACAAAAAAAACTCAGAAAGAAAAACATCTTTCAGAAAGACCTATTGCTTACAAGTTGAAGAGGCTGTGTATAAACAAGATTTTTTCATTGCTTTTTGTTTGCAATTTATGGCTAACCGTGACAGAAGCTGTAGCCTTCGTAATACAACCGGAGAGAGAAAGTTTCAGCACTTAAAGGGGAGCGATACCACAGTCCGCCAGGATGCACAAGATCTGTGATGTCTCATCAACTAAAGCAAAGGCATCTTATCTCCAGACATTATTGCTCTTTTCCAGTATTTACATATGCAAGGCAGTGGGGCAGCCAGGAGGAGGTTTAAGCCACAGATTTCCCAATGATCTGGTTACTTTACTAATTTTCTTCTCAAGGAAGCCACAAGCACTCATGTTGCTGCAGAAAATTAGTACCTCAAAACAGCATCCTAAAGGTGCTAACTTGGAAGGTTTATCTAGGTCTCAAGCTATTTGTAAGTTTTACCTCAATGTTTACTTATCAAATAATAATTAAAATTCTCTGCTTCGAAAACTTTCAAAGTAAAAATTTTGCAAGTTGAACCTCTAACGCACCAGATACTTGAAGGCTCAATTATATTGACGTGCACCCATTGATTATTAGACATTACAAAACAAATCTATGTTTTAAGTGTACCCTACACTCCCACTTTATCTTAGATCATTTGTACCTGCCCAAGACTTACTAAATTTAGTTTCCATCATAATACTGTGAGCATAAGAGTACTGAGTTGTCTCTAGATTTTGATCAAAAAGTTAGGAAGACAAAGAATTAATACTCTAAACCTCTGATTATGGTTTTCAACTGACATAAACTGGTTTTTATTGGCTTCACTAGAAACTTTCATAATCTGAAAATCTACCCACTGATGTAAGTGTAGAAGAAAGAGGTTTACCTCATGATCATGGGCTGGCTGTCTTGCTCCATCTGAAAAAAAGAAAACAAAGAAGAAATCCTCCAAAACACACAAGATTTGAGAAAACAAGAACCAAAGAATTGAAGCAGTTACAGGACCACAATTACATAACAGCTACAGACAGGAAACTTGTGCAGTTTTCCTAATAGGTCATAGAGAGGCTGTGTCTACACAGTGATGCTTCTGTGATGCTTTAAGTGCACATCCTCCAACACAATCTAGATACAGTTAAATTTACATAAATCTAATCACTTCACACACAGCTGATGCAAATGCCACAGAGAGAAACACAGTCATGTAGCCTGACACTCATTTAAAGCCTTTGATTTAAAGGCTTGTTAAAACGTGACTAGCTGGGAATCTTCTGTTGTTCTAGCTAGACACACATTTTTGTCCTATTCAATACCTTGTCTGTGTGATTTGCCTTTTTGTCTGTCCTGTGCTTTCCTGCTAAAGACTTTGTAGGCTTCAGTCTTCTGATACTGCTCCAGCTCCCGCATATAACGCTCCTTATCTCTGTCTGCTTCATCAAGGTATCGCTGAAACAAAAAAGTCCAAGAGTTTCAGGGAGTTTCCTCCCCTTCAGGAGGAAGGGAAGAAAAACAACTTGTCAGATGAAGTGCTGATCCATTTCACCTATGTAAACAGGAAAGGAGTGAAGAAACAATGAGAATGTATGCAAGATGCAAAGACATAAGATTTCTGGATAAAATTACTGTATTCTGGTGTGCCTTTTTCTCTCTTTTTTTTTTTAATAAATCACTGTTCTGTTAACTCTTTTTGTTAGACCTAGAAGTAATCTGCTACCAAGCTACTCAACTCAAGTGAATATTACCCACACACTACAGACCAAATATTTAAGAATTGCCTCCTTGTGGCCGGGATTAAGATTAAATGTCACCAAACAAGAACCCCTTAACAGATCCTGCTTTAAGGTTCAGGTGTATAACTGGGGTTCCAATACAGGCAAGAAGCACTACCATTCTACAGCCAGCACTTCACCCATCTGAAAAATGAACAATCATCATGGCTACTGGAAAAGAGTAGCATAAAGATAAGAGAGAATAAGTTATATCAATTTAAGCTATCTGCATTTAGGTTAAAAGAAATAGCTTTTATTCTAGACTGAAGATATTTCACACATCAGCATAACAGAATGAGCTTAACTGGAAAATTCTTTAGAGGAAAAGATAAATTGAAAATAATTTGAGGAGTGGTCACAGCACTTACTAATGGGATCCTTTCAAGAAAAAAGGAAAATTAAATTTGAGATTCAATGGAAGCATTAAATCAGAGTGAACCTTAGTCACCTGGTATAGTTTTCATTTTCATTAAGTTTTCATGACAATACACGTAACAGTTATAAATTCCATGCATTTGCAACGTCGTTTTGACTCTGCTGAGAGCACTGTTAATATTCTGAATTGGGGTGCCAATTTGGTCACGCTGGGTTGCACTACTTTGGGGCATTGTACTCTTCCATATGACATTCATTCTTCTTTTTCATCTCCAGCAATGTGCTGCTGAAAGGGAGTAGCAGTTGTTAAAAACAAAACAAGTTTTTCCTCCTTAACCTGTGTTTTGGATGGAGTGCTTTAAATCAGTAAGAATGAGTGCTGCTGCACCAGCCGTAAGAAGATTTCATAGGTTTTCTGGCATGGATTTATACATTTCATTAGATATTTCCCCATACAGGGGAATAACAAGAAGAATTATTATTTGGGTGTTTGCTTCGTGATTATAGTAATGGTATTTTTCTGGGGGAGACTCAGTCCAGTCAGCTCATCTGACCTGTCTCTATGCTCACCAAATACAAAGGGAAGCAGCAAGACTACAGGACTGGAACAGTACAAATGCAAGACTTTCCCTTCAACTTTTGTATCAGACAGCTCATTTGCTAATATTGCTGGAGATCAGCCATGCTTTTGTCCTGGATTATGGGACACTAACCCACACAGCAGCAAGTATCTATGACTCCACTGCTTGCTTCAGCAGAATGACTTTGTTAGCTGACCAAAACCAAGCTTACTCAGCTTCAACAAGAACACTGGGCTGCTGTATTAGACACAAGGGTTCTGAAGAAGCAGTGGCCTTCACTGCCTTAATAAAAAGGGCAGGAGAAACTGAAAGGAAGGAAGTGCTCAGCAGGCCTTCCCTGATCTGCTACAGGTTAGAGACTCACAGCTTTAGTCAAGCAAGGACAGGTTCCCTGGGTATTTTAAAAGTAGCACATAGATTTTTAACTTAGGAGAAAGAAGATTGAGTTCAAATAACTGTTCTGTCACGGACATGATAAGAATCTGTTCAGGGCAGGAGGTAGAGGGGCAGAATATCTCATTCTCTTCGCCTTCCTCTTCCAGCAGACAACAACATCATTCTTCATACAAATGCGATGCCAATTCAACTGTTTTTCCTTGACAGACATTTTCCATTATGGTTAAAATGCTATGCATATGTGCCATTTTATATCTCTGTATAACTTGTATTCTACAAGCTTAGTAAAAAGCAACAAAAGCAGCTCTTGATTTTTGCTCATTTTTTCATGCAGCCATCATTAAAGCTTTATTATTTTGTCCTGAAAGTATTTTGGAAAGCTTAAGTATTCTGATAAATTTGTATGATAGCATCAAGTTCCACTGTGATTTAACTACTGCTTTGCTGTAATCTCTAACTGGCAATCAGGTGTGGATGGTAAGACAGCCATTAGCAATAACAAGATCCACTCCAGGAGTTCAAGAACAAGGCACATCATTGCCTTGGTCTTCATTCATGTATCAGTGCAGAAGGTCACAGTAGTCCCAAATAGAAAGAATCACAGTCTGACTGAAATGTGAGGAAAAAACCCAACCTTTTCCTGAGACAAGGAGTGTAAAAACTGGAGTATATAACTCTCACTGTCCTGTCCACCATACAGATCTCAGTTTCCTTTCTAGGGAGAGCAATAGTTTAAAGCATTGTCTAAAAGTTTATTAATGTTAACCATGTCCTTCAGCAATCTGTCCTTTCAGATCTGCTTGTCTTACTCTAAGATACCAGGTGTTTATACACATCAATGAGTTTGTGAAATAAACAGAACAGCAAAATCTTTCAAGCATGTGGTGAAATCTCACCAAATTCTCCTCAGCCACAGTGAATAAATGCCTGCCTCATCCTTCTAACTGCTTTGGCCTTGGAAACTGGTAGGTTTCAACTCTATCTGAGGTTAGGTACAACAGAATTACAACTAGATGAACTGCATATCCATGGGATGTCTCACCAAAGCATTCCCCTCTGGATGAGATGCTATGGCCCTACCAGGGTTCATTATTTGAACTCTGGAGGACCTATGCCCCTTATTTTGAAATACATTCCTAAACACAGCTTTAATCAAAAGCCTGTGTTAACTCCCTCACTAAAAAACAATATTCCCAGTTAACACTAATCATGATCCAACAAGGATAAGGGAGTTTAATGGTACCCGTTTCTCCTCAGGAGGCAGTTTACTCCATTCATTGCCCAGCATCCTGGTGATCTCTGGGAAAGGGACTTCAGGCCTCTTCGCTCGAAGCTGCTCTCTACGCTCATTCATGAATCGCACATACCCTGTGAGGGGAGATTTGGGGGCATTGGTGTCCCTAAGGGGTTTCTTCCTCTTTCTCCCTTTGGCCCAGCCTCCTCGTTTAGTTCTTTGCTGCTGCAAAATGAAAATAGAAGAAAATTCACATTGAAGGAAAAGAATTACCACCCCTGAAAGGAATAAATATTCATGTTGCAAACATTTTCATCAGGAGTATATCGCTGCCATACATCCTCTCCATGGCTTTAAGTTTTAAACTTTACTTTAGAGCAATCCTGACTTAATCTAAGCAAAGTCAAAATGTCTCATTGTGAAAAGTTGTTTGTAATATCTTCTGGTCCACAGGGACAATAAAATAACTTTTGCATCAACTCCTGATTGTAAAACCATGAGGACTGATAACCCATGAAATTATCATCCTAGTTAATGCAACTGCAAATATTTTTGGTTTTGGTTTTTTTTGAGGGGGGGCAGGGTTGGTTGGTTTTGATTCTGTTTTGTTTCTTTTTAAAGTTATTCCCACCTTCACATACCCCTTCCAAATCTTTTGCCTTTGTGCCTTAAGCGCCCAAAATACAGGTGAAAAGACAGGATATAAGTTTTTCTATTCTAATCTACTCTATAGGCTTTCTTCCCCACTAATCACCTCCAATACAGAGATGAACATACTCCAAAGGAGGGAACGTTATAAGATTTGCCTGTGGCACACTATGAGCTCACAGGAATGACATAATTACCATTCACCCTCTTGGCTTCATAATAGTACCACAGCAATCTCTGGAAATCATTTTCTTATGCTACGTACATACAACTATTTCAGTACTTCTAATCTCTCCTCAAATCAACATGCTCCTGCCATCATGTTCATTTTAGTTTCCTTTCTGGAATCTTACGACTTCCTTAAACAGGGACCTCGCAGCTGAAGACAAACTACCAGAGGAATATCAAATGTATCTATCAAAAAACCAAAATAACTTTCATGTCAACCTTCAGTTCTCTGTACATCACAAATGGCAGCTTTCCCTGGCTATCTGGGTGCAGTTGTGCAACACAGGAGAAAACCAGAGAGGATCAAAAGATGAAAATGGCAAATGGATGAAAATTTGTGGTCCTATCCAAAAAAATTTGAGTAAAACAACATATAGTGACAAAATCCCTTAGTTTTACTTTATTGAGAAGTCGCTATTGTTTCACCTCACCTCCTCCTCAGGCTTCTGCTCTGTGTTTTCAGCAGTATTAGAGGACTCATTTTGCAGCTGTTGACCCTGTGATAAATCCTCCACTGAATCTGGGTTATTCACAGACTGTGAAGTTCCACCACTGAATGAACTCTCAGAATGAGCTAATCTGTAAAAGCACATAATAGCAAGAGAAAAAAACTTATATATCATCATATTGCTAAATCACATCCTCCTTAATCTTCTAAAACATGCAAAAATGTTGCAAATACATTCAGTTCTTACACTAGCAAGAAAAAAAGTATTTTAAAAAGTCATTTTTTAAGACCTGGCTGTTCCATCCAAGCAACTGCTATAACTACCATAGTTACTACGAACTTTCAAAGACAGTTTGATTTTTAAAGTGTTGCTTTGTTTCATTTGTAATAAAGCTTCTGATTATACAAATAATTGTTAGCCAAGTAAACATTAGGATCAGAAATCAGAAAGCATGAATCTACGCTTCTTCAAAAATACCATCAGGAATTTGAAATGAATGGTTTAATCTTCAACCAGTACACACCTCTCTGGATGCATTCGATATGTTTCTCCACAAATACACTTAAATGTTTGTGTATGATTTTGGATTGAACTTCATTCAACATAATCTCCTGCTGGTACATGTGGGTATTTGAAACACAAACATGATTAGCTCCCAGCAGACTCCTGAATGACCACTATTGAATTTTGCTGCAAGAGCTGTATCAACCAACCTTACTCCAAGAAAGGGCAAGCTGTCTGGAGACCAAAAAGAGAAATAAGAAGCATGCAGAAATATTTCTGAAGACAGGTAGACAGAGATGAGGTCATATTTTGGGGAACAGCCCCTACTCTGCTCAGTAGGAAAATTAATACAAGATTTTGCAGCTCTTCTCATTCTAATCCCTTCTTGAGCCATGCCAAAATTGACTTGGCCTTCCCTAGTTACTGTCATGAAAATTACTGTAACAGCACTCTATGTTTCAAGTCTAATTTGTTCACTTACTCAGATCTACAGCCACTTACATGAATGCCAGATTTTAAATATTGAAAATAATTGTTCCTGTTGATGTAGAATACAGCTATAGAAAACTGAGTTGTACTAACAGAAGTGTTAGTTGAATGCCAATAGGAATAGTTTTATTTAAATAGAGAGAACAGCATATTTTCATTATTTACTATAACCAGCATTAGCAGCAAAATTACTGGGAAAGACAGAAGGGCTGGAAATATCCACGCCTGACTTTCATGTATCAGATCGAGTTCATATTACTAACAGTTAGAGGGAGAAAGGGAACAAAGTGTACACACTCCTGTAAGTTAATTACATTTTGTAAGTGTCAAAAAAAGTAGAACAATAAAGTTTCTTAGAATCACTGTTCCAGTTTGAAGAACATTTCAGCCTCCCTATCTGTTATCCCTTAGCAGCGAACTAACTAACTAGCTACCCAGAGGACAACCTTCAATGTGATGTAGCCATTTGCATCACAAGCTGATGAAAGCTCATTCAACGCACAAATACCTCTAAAACACAAACCTAATTTTAACATGTACCTCATTTGGCACTACCAAGTTTGAAGTCCCTGATACGTACATCTGAATTCAAACCTGCTTGAAGCACATGTGTCTATATTAATATTACAGTGTTTTACCTGCCTGCAAAGTCTGAATTTTATTTCTTGGTGCTTTACAAAACATTCAAAGAAACTTCAAGTATCAAAACACAGGAAGATTCCTGCGTATTCCTTAAAGGCAACTTCTTTTGTCATTGTGTTTTTAAAAGAGGCCATTGTTTCAGTCCCTAAGAGCAGAGTCAGTCTGATAAAAGTGAAAGACATCAGTTTCTCAGTGATTTTCAGAGATCAGTGATGAACTGTATATCTGTAATAGAAACAATTTACTTAGCAAGGACCACTGTAGCCAATAGATACACCCTTCTCTCTGGTGTCATCATGTCTAAAATGGTCAATGTCTAAATCTGTCTTAAAGACTAAAATCCTAAGGAAGCAAGCTTTAAAAATAACAGATATTAAAAACAAGTTTCTGATAATTTCCATCAGTTCCAAAGAATCCTGGTTTCTCCCAAATAGAGTACTGTGATGTCCTATTAATGCCAAGGGAGTGCTCTAGGAGTTGTTTTCATTTGTTTTATGTGTTTGGTTTTGTAAAATACTTCGAATGCCCTCTTCCCACTGAAACAGTTTCCCTGGCGAGTCTAGAGATAGTATGTATCGGCTGAAGGTGAGAAAGAAGTAGCTGCTTACCCAGTAACAGTAATTTCACTACCTTCCTTAGATCCATCTTCATCTACAAAAAGCGGAGGAAGGGTGGAACCAGCCACCAAGTTCTCCATACCTCTGGTGAAAAATAAATAAATAAAGGAAAGTTAATTAGCTCATTGTTTCCCTTTAGCAGCACTTCAGTTTAAACAGCACAACATTCCACAGATTTTTTTTACCCCATAAACCAACAGGCCAGTCATACCTGGTCAGCTGGCCTCAGGGCAGATCCTAGAGGCATCTGTGCTTAAGGTCGGAGAAGAAAGATCATAAATGATGCTGCAATTCAGAGTTTGCCTCTTAACTGAGCTCTGTGCCTATGCCATGGTGTTGTTGGAAACCACACTATAGAATTCTGCTTTATCCCTTACGGCAAATTTTCATTCCTTGTACTCACTACACAGCTACTTAGATCCCACTCTTCCAATCCACACCTGGCTGTTCATCTTCAACTGTGCACCCTCACAGGTTTCTGTGTGGACCCCAGAAGAAAGCTGAAGCTAAGTCTCCCCTGAAGTTTCAAATTAAGATTGTATTAGATAACTTCTTGTTCACATTTTCACAATATATTTGTGCACATAGCTGAGTGATATTGCTAAGTAAGAGAACACTGCAATGTTAGCTAGATTATTTTAAGCTTCAACTCCCATAGAACAGTTAAAGCAGCAAGCAGTTTAAAGCACAAGGTACTTCTCATTCAACACAAACTGTTTCTATGTTAGAAGTAGTTTCTTTTGTATCCTTGTAGCCTGCCATGGGAATTTGTTGTGAGTCAACATATTAAAAGAATAATTAAATCTATTCATCCCCTTTCTTACTAAAATACAGCACTGTTGTATTGTATGGGTGGAAAAAGAATCCCAACACAAAAAGCCTTAACAAAAATCACACTACAAGTTGTAGTTTCAGCCCATTTTAAAGTGCCATATCAGTTAACTCTCTGTTCCTTCAGTTCAGAAGTCACCTTTGATGAGCTAGCAGATGTTCAACTTGAGTATTGCTATCCCCTTCAGCTCGTATACTTGGGCATTACACTCGAAGGGACTGATGTTTTAATCTTGCACTGCTTTCACCTGGATTGGTATGCTTTCCCCTCAGCATCAAAATCAAAGCGATTCAAGACAAAATCCTGCTCTGTGTTTTTAATATTATATGTGTTTTCCCACCTCAACACTACAGGTAAAAGTTTTCTACAGACAAGAGAAATTACAACATTTCTTGCATCTAACATCACCTGCAGATCCCTGTCACAAGTACTACATCTGGTACGGTGCAAAACCAGGGTCAACAAACCAGTGAATACAGAGCACCATCCAAACAGATGAGCGCTGTGCTCCTACAAAGGACTTTGGATGTGAGACACATTTATTCCACTGCTATATTTGGTCAACATTGGTCAAAGGACTCCAAAGGCTATTCTAAGGAACCAAGGTTGTAATCATACGTTTGACATTCTGTTTTGAGATCATGAGCTCTGCTCTATTCATTTCATGTCTCACTTGGAAAACAGAAGAATAGCTACTTCCTTTAGCAACAGCTCTACACCTTCCTAAGGTACTACAGATGTTAGCTGATAAATGAATCTCTGGTCAGTCTCCAGTTTATTCAGTTAAGCAAATGCTCAGTTAATGCTCACAGTAAATCAACTGAAGGTCTCCATGAAACAGGCGTTGCGTCAATCTGATTTCCACCATGAAGTTCATTTAAGATTCTAAACAGGACTATCCTTCCTATACAGAAGGAAAGTGCACGAAAGAAGAGTAGTTACCTTCTCTCATTTTTGAGATTACATTCACTTTTTTCTCTTCTGTTTTTCCAACTGATAAGATCCTTAGATCGCCTTTAAGAATCGTACCATTTCTATTCCTTATCTAGAAAATAATTAAATCATCCACTTGAGAGTACTGAGGGAACTGGTGGAAGAGCTTGCCTAACCACTCTCCATTGCTTATCAGCAGTTCTGGTTAAACAGAGGAGGTCTCAGTTGACCGGAGGCTTGCTAATGTTACACCCATCTACAAGAAAGACTGGAAGGAGGATCCAGGGAACTACAGAGCTGTCAGTCTGACCTCGGTATCAGGGAAGATTACAGAGCGGTTTATCTTGAGTACACTCACATGGCACGAGGAGGACAACCAAGCAATCAGACACAGCCAGCATGGGTTCATGAAAGGCAGGTACTGCTTGACCAACCTGATCTCCTATGACCAGGTGAACAAGGAGGGGATGAGGGAAAGGCTGTGGATGTTGTCTGCCTGGACTTTAGTAAGGCCTTGGACACCGTCTCCCACAGCATCCTCCTGGAGAAGCTGGCTGGGCATGGCTTAGATGGGCACATGCTTTGCTGGGTTAGAAACTGGCTGGACAACTGAGCACAAAGACAAGTGGTGGACAGAATTAATAAATCCAGTTGTGAAAAGACAAGTGGTGGACAGAATTAATAAATCCTGTTGGCAGCCAGTCACAAGCAGCATTCCCCACAGCTCAG
>NW_010186563.1:1088-1344 GCF_000695765.1 Mesitornis unicolor | reverse complement strand
TCTGGCACCCACAAGTGCAGCCCAAACCCACCCAGGGACGCACAAGTGGGATCAGGGACCCCCTTCATGACCCATAACTGGGACCTGGGACCCACAAGTGAGACCCATAACCACCCAAGGACCCACAAGTGGGATCAAGGACCCCCTTCATGACCCATAACTGGGATCTGGACCCCCCTTGTGACCCATAACTGAGATCTGGGACCCACAAGTGGGACCCACAACCACGGAAGGACCCACAAGTGAGATCTGGACC
>NW_010186563.1:585-924 GCF_000695765.1 Mesitornis unicolor | reverse complement strand
CCACCCACAAGTGGGAGCAGGGCCCCCCTCCATGACCCATAACTGGGATCTGGACCCCCCTTGTGACCCATAACTGGGATTTGGGACCCACAAGTGGGATCTAGGACCCCCCTGTGACCCATAACTGGGATCTGGGACCCATAACTGGAGTTTGGGACCCCCTTGTGTCCCATAACTGGGAGTTGGACCCCCCTTGTGACCCATAACAGGGATCTGGGACCCCCCTGGGTCCCATAACTGGGAGCTGGGACCCACAAGTGGGACCCAAAACCACCCAGGGACCCACAAGTGGGATCAGGGACCCCCTTCATGATCCATAACTGGGACCTGGACCCCACT
>NW_010186563.1:0-249 GCF_000695765.1 Mesitornis unicolor | reverse complement strand
GCCCCATAACTGGGACCTGGACCCCCCCCAGGACCCATAACAGGGATTTGGGACCCCTCTGTGACCCACAAGCGGGACTGGGACCCCCTCTGGGACCCATAACTGGGGTCCGGACCCCCCTTGTGACCCATAACTGGGACAGGGACCCCCCCTGGGACCCATAACTGGGATTTGGGACCCCTTTGTGACCCACAAGTGAGACCCAAAACCACCCAGTAACCCACAAGTGGGATCAAGGACCCCCTTCAT
>NW_010186562.1:0-5323 GCF_000695765.1 Mesitornis unicolor | reverse complement strand
CTGCATTAGAATCAGCTAGCTCATCATCAGATGGATCCGTCGTGAATTTTTCATCCCAGGCTACAACGCATAGTAATTTCTTCTCGTTTTCTGCTATGAAGGCTGCTACATAAAGAGAACAAATGAGCCTCAGTCCATGTCCCAAAACACAAACTCCAGATGGACTCCCATTTTCCACATGAGAAATGGACATCCACCAAGGCCAAAATGACAGCTCCAAAGTCACACAGGAAAGGGAAGCAGAGCACTGTTGCTTCGGGCTGAGCCGAGCATCATAACGTTGCCTTTTCCCATCAAAATTCTTCCTCCACACAAGGTTCAGTTGGGTTTTAGCATAGCTTTAACCTTCAAAACCGGCACTCATTCACATTTCCATAAATTTTATCTCAAGCTATGATTTCTAAACAACCAAAATGTTTTCTCTCCGAAAATGCCACCTTTATCTCAGCACTTCTAAGCAAAAGCAAAAGGGCAAAGCGGGAACAAATTATGTGCAGAATCAGGCTGCATTCAGCCGGTAGTTGCAGTTAACAAAAACCAGCATACTTTCATCAGATAAACTATTCAACCAAAGCACTGTTGCACATATCTGCTGTGAAGACTTTAATTTGCTGCTTCTTTATTAGGTTTTGGAAGGAATTATTGAGTTTCCTCATTGATTTTTAGGGAGCGAAACAGTAGTTTTCCCTGGGATCTTGCCTGAGCTAATTGATAAGCTCTTGATAATAAACAATAGCAGTGGCAAAAAGGTAAATGAAACCCAATCAATGCAAGTCAGAGAGGAAAAAAAATGCCTTCAGAAACTTGCAAAATGGTATCATTACAGCTACAAGCCCAGTGCTGCTGCAGAAACACTGGAGAGCTGTGGGAGTAATGAGTGCTACTGGAAATGTAATGACTGCACACTGAGTAATTAACACGTTACATGAATTACTGCTACATCTAAGGACACATGTTTATTTTAGCTTGCTGGGCAAGATCAAGTGAAAGAAAGCACTCTATAATTTACTCACTATGGAGTTTTTGTTTCCTACAGCTCGGCTGTAAGTTAAATGGAAGATGCCATCGCAGACATATGCTCTGTGTGCACAGTTAAAGCAGTAGGGTTCAACTTAAAATCCATATCGAAGACCACAGCCCGATCTCGCATTGCAAACTATTAAAAACTATTGACCCGTCGTGCAAACAACTCATGAATGGCATAATATGGTAGAAGTCACTGTACTTCATTGGTCTAATGCCTTCTGAGTCTCCCCTGATGCAATCTTGGTCAATTCAACCAACAAGCAAAGAATAAAGCCAAGGTTTAAGGGGAAAATAGTCCCTTTGCATAGGTAATACAGATAGAATACAGCTGTTCAACTAAAAGAGAGCGTTTGCTCCACTCCCTTCTCAATGCAGATGGACTTTATATATTATTAATGGCTATTATGAAATCTGGTGGCAGTTCAAGACCTTAATCCATGAGGTCAAGGAGGAAAGGTGGTACAGAGCACAGCAGGCAGATACAGAGTTCATCCCTTCCACGCTGTTGGAAAACAAGCTTTAATTGTGCAAAAAATGTAGGCAAAGGCTTCAAACTTCAGAAACAAACTTCAGAAACAAACTTCAGAAAATCATTTTTCATAGAAAATGCTTGCTTGTCCAGTGACAGCAAATTTGCCATCCCGGAGCTGGCATGGAGAGGTTGTGGCCCACGTGCAGAGCACAGGGACCTGCAGGAGCCCAGAGGATAAACAGCCCTGTAAGCATCTTCTTATAAAACACAAGGGTCCTCAGATGTCCCTGTCTCTCCCTGCCTCACAAGCTCTTTCCTCTGAGGTCTGCTATAGCCCACTTGTCTGTATGAAAAATCAAGTCAGATTACAAAGTAAGAAGAAAACATGTGCAAAAGTGCCTGGCAGTCTGGTTCCCAGGCACAGCAAAAACAACTTCATACTGTCCTTGGAGAAACACCATCACCTAACTATGCCAAACCTACCCAAACCACCCACAGATCCTTACAGGTGAGGAAATTGAGACGAGGTGCTTTGGGAGGAAAAATTCCTCAAAATACCTCTTGGGTGTACAGCTAAGTCCGGACCTCGCATTTACCACCTGGGTTGAGACAAGAGGGGCTGGAAATGCGCGAGCGGAAAAAGGAGCTGCCTTTGCTGGCTAATGGGAAGATGCAGAGGGAAAACAGGTACAAAGAAGAAGTTAAAAGTGGGTTAGCAACCGTATTCCTTTAGTAATTTTGGTTGGTTTTTTTGCTCAAGTTGGCCCTGGAGTGGTGGTACCTGGGATGAAGGAGTGGGGAGATGCTTTGGTTTACAGGGAAGGCTTCACCCACAGATGAAGGCACGACCATAGGCAGAGCTGGCTTCTAAAGCAGCCCTTCAGCTACTTGTATCCTAGGTGAGAATTTCGGGGTTTTGAAAAGATTCATAACTCGATTCGTCAACTTGCAGAGAGAAGGGGAATCAGACGACGGTAACTACGGCAAGAAGATCATTACTGGTGCAGAAGATGCAGCCTTTTCCAGGGCTTCAGCAGCCTTCCCGCATGATTCCAATTAGACAAATTCCTCGTAATGCTCCTACAGCACTGAGTGCCGAGGCTCAGCCTCTAACGAACAAGATGCACAGAAAATTATGTGACATAACCATTGCTTTAAAGTACGTTAAACAAATTTGGCTGTTACTTTCCTAGGCTGCATATCCCTTCCCATTTCAGCACCATCTTTAAGGGCTTACAGCTTGTTGCTGAAGGCTGAGGACTATGTCTATGTTGCAGTGGGTCAGAGCATGCTCTGCCACCTCACCCTGTATCTCTTCATGATGTTAGGGTTCTCAAAAAGTGCTGAGCCCTTCAGAAACCTGCTCCCCTTATTCTGAGTGCAGAGCTCTTGAGACAATCATAGAATCATCGAATGGTTTAGGTTGGAAGAGACCTTAAAGATCATCTAGATCATCCCTGATGTGGGTGCTGAAGACATCTGAAAACCAGGCCTAAAAGGGGATTAACTGGTGTTTGTTAACCCCACGGCCATGTCTGCTCCTCAAATCTTGCACAGACTGGACTCTCGTTCAATTTTCCTACCATGAATGAGTTCAGTGATATTCTTTTGACTATTCCTTAGTGGGAATGTACAGACTTCTCTGAGGGTTTATAGCCAACACTGGCTAGCTGTTTTCCAGCAGAAGTGTTTCCAGTCCAGAAGAGCTAATGGCCAAAATTTGAAGGCTTCATGGGACCATGCTGAAGGACAATCACTTGCTTTATCCCTGCCTGGTTGTCTCACTTCACCAACCCTCCATGAGCTATGGGATTCTCCAGTTCACAGAGGGTTTTTGAGTTCTCCAGTTCATCTCCTGGCCTTCAGAAAGCTGGTGTCCCAAGCCGCTTGGTTTCTCATCAAGTAGCCATGGCTCCAGTCCCAGCACTGATGTCCTCCAACCACTCCATTTCCTATCTCAACAAGGTCTTCTGCGATCTGCCCAGTGCCCAATTCATTTCCTCTGAAGTTTTACAGCTAAAATAAGTTTTAAGAGGGGGAGCTCTCGATTGCCCGTGAAGCACTCGGCTCTTACAGTCCTGTTCTGCAGCTTCCTCCGCAGTTTTAGCCAACCATCACCCATCAATTCACCCATCATTCCTCAATTCTGGCCCAAGCTGTTACACCACCTTGCGCTGTGCCATGAAGTATCTCATCTCAAAGGCTTTCAACCATCAGCTACGCAAACCTTTTCCCAAAATACCCCAAGACTACTGAGAAAGCTAAATAACCAAGGCTTAGAAAATGCTTTGATGCTAATCATCAGATAAAAGATGCCTTATGAACAGAAATATCACACAGTAAATCAGAAACCACTTAAAAATGTATTTAATTTTTGTTTCTGTTTTCCTAAAAAGGATTTCTTCTCAGCTGCCATAAAGCAACGTATTTGTAAAGCCACTGCCCCCACCGTTTAACTCTTCTGAAAGAAGACGACAGAATGCAACAGGAAATAGGAATTGGGTCTCTTAGCTTGGAGCAGAGGAGACTGAGGGGTGACCTCATTCATGGGGATCAATCTGGAAAGGGCGAGTGCCAGGAGGAAGGAGCCAGGCTCTGCTCTGGGATGTCCAATGCCAGGACAAGGGGCAATGGTCCCAAGCTGGAGCACAGGAGGTTCAAGCTGAACATGAGGCCAAAGTTTGTGAGTGTGAGGGTGGCAGAGCATGGCCCAGGCTGCCCAGAGAGGTTGTGGGGTCTCCTTCTCTGGAGACATTCAAAACCTGTCTGGCCGTGTTCCTGTGTGTATGCTCTGGTGATCCTGCTCTGGCAGGGGTTGGACTGGGGGAGCTTTCAAGGTCCCTTCCAACTCCTGATATTCTGTGATTTTCAAGCAAAAGTGGATAGGGAGGATGGAGCTGGTGTGATTTAGCTACAGAATACAAATCTAGCTCTCATCAGGCTTGGCTATCACAGAATCACAGAATATCAGGAGTTGGAAGGGACCTGGGAAAGCAACCCCAGTCCAAGCCCTGCCAGAGCAGGATCACCAGACCAGGTCACACAGCTGTATCACTGTGGTGGAGTCAGGAGTAAGAAGAACCTGCAAACATCCTATATTCTGTTATTTTTAAAAAAGCTGTATTTACTGGAAATCTCCTTATAACAGCTTCATTGTGTGCCCTGCGCTGCCGGTGTCAACAGTTGTTCATATTTACTGTCATCTGCGTTCCCTTTTTAAAGCAGATTATTACCCTTACTGCTCAACTCTTCCTATTGTGCAGAAGTTCCCTGATGCAGGCAGAATTATTGGGTGGATTTTGTAAAGGCTGCCTGCTTGTTCCTGTTCGGCGTGCAGCCGCTCATAATCCCAAAGCTTAACAATTACATTAATTTTAAACCAAATGTTGGAGCCATAAATATTCTCTAGCATTTCCTGCAGCCAAAGAAACTCAGTAATCAACAAAAAGAAAACACTAATGATATTTCATGACTTCTTTATTTTCCTGTCACACGAGCTGCAGCAGCGAACGGTGATAAACAAGCGCCTGCTTTTCAGCTTTCATTTTAAACACAGGAATCACTGTAGGGCACACAATAAAACTTGATTTTTGACTTCTGCTCAACAATCAATAGTTAATCCTCAGCTGAACGCTTGATGCAAGGTGCTCCGCTTAACCTTTTGTCTGCTGTCTCTCTCACCTTTCTGCATCCTATTTGATTTCAATTAAGCGGTGACTGAATATGCCACCTCTGGGCAGGATATCTTTACCTTAAATTAAGCAGCGCTTTGCCTTGTTATCTTAATCAGGAACTCATAGAATCACAGAATATGAGGAGTTGGAA
>NW_010186561.1:13933-16685 GCF_000695765.1 Mesitornis unicolor | reverse complement strand
TGGGGTGAGGCACGGCTGTGGGTTGGGGGCGTTGTCAAGTACGGGGGGACATGGGGCAGGAGGGGGCTGCCGAGGCTTCTGGGGTGCGGGGCGGAGAGAGCGGGGCTGCTTGAAGCAGGGCTGGAAGGGGACCGTGAGAGCCTGGAGTTTGGTGTGGGGGAGATGAGGTGAAGGGACTCCCTCATGGGGAGAGCTCGAAGGGTTTCCCTAAGGAGGGTGAGTGGGATTCAGGTGTGGCCTCTTTCATCTTGACTACAGCGTGGCGTTCAGAAACTTTCCTTTTCTGAGTTAGGCTCCCAGAGGTGCTCTGAGGTTCAGTGCGTTGTTCTGCTCGAAACGCTGTGAGAATTTCGGATAAGTGCCAGCCTTGAGTACAGCTTCTCGCTTAAAATTGTTGTCTTTCTGTATTTTAGCATGTCTGAGGTACTGATTTGTTTGGTGCCGTGGCAGTGTACCCGGGGAGGGGGATGCTTCCTTGGTGGCAAGGACCCAAGTTATTTTCTTAATAAGGATTCTGCCCTGCTCCTGTGCAATATGGGGGGGTACGGCAAAGTGAAAGCTGTGCAAGTCCTTCCTGTGCCGCAGAAGGCAAAAGGAATCCAGAAACTAAAAGCGCTCAACCTCTCTTCAGAACAGTTTGTTCCTGTGAATGGGTCAAGGTGTTTCCTGTGCAGAAAGCATTGACGTATCGCCAAATTGATTTCTTAGCAGTCCGCCCTGAGCCGTTACAGATCAGAAACTTGGCGAAATAGCTCTGGATGAATGTGCCCGTGTGATAAATAAGCTGTTGCGCTTGATAGTTTCACGTGTTTTCAAACAAGGATGGTCATGCTTACATAGGTACTGCCCAGGTAAGTATAACCTTAAAGTGGAGATAGCAATGATCTAGTTTTATGGTTCTTTGGCTAAGATGTGATCAGGGTAATGTTTAATTTGCTGGGACGTGAAAAGGTTTGTTTATGTGTTTTCTTTGAGCTCACTTCCTCTTCTCTGACACAGACCGCGTCTTCCGTGGGTAGCATAGGAGCTCTTGGATGCTGGTTTTTTGGAGAACGGTTTCACGGCAGTGTAGGAACTTGGGGCGGTTTTCTGTTCTTTCTAACGTGATTCTGGAATTGGTAAATAATTGAGTGGATTTACAGACTGCTTTTTTAAGTTCTCCATTTCATTAGGCTGGGAAATGACAGCTACCTTGTAAGCTGGCGTTCCTTGTGTGTTTACATTACATAGTGGGTTGTATTTCAAAACTTTGAAGCTCGTATTTTAAGATAAAAGATCATTAAGGCATACACATGATTACATCAAACAAACAAACTGCGTGTTTACCCCGTGTCATCATTTCCACTGTTACCTTGTTTTCCCACAGCCGAGGAGGGGAACACAGAGCTGTGAGCTTTTAGCGTTGTTCCTTATGAACCCTGTTGCCTCCCCAGCACGTTTTGTGTTCACGGTGATGGGGAGGCAGCTCTTGTATTAATTCTTTGTGAACATGGTTGCTTTTGATGGAATGATTTGGTCTAATGAAACAAAACCAGTTACTTCGGCTGCTGTTAAAAAACATTTCCATCATGGACAATTCTCTCTGCTTGTGTGAATCCCCGTGCAGTCGCCCAGCTGCAGCTCGCAGTGGTTTGCATGGCCCTGAGCTGGTAGCAATTGAACTTTTAATTAAAAGCTGATTGCCTCCACGTTGCTGTTCATGGGTTAATGCTTAGTTGCTCAAGTTTTTGCTGAATTGAATTAGTTTTCAAGCCATCATTTAAGTGTTGTGTTTAATTGGAGGGTAGAGAAAGTAGGCTGGCTTTCAGTGAGGCTTGATCTTTCTCATTGGTGGGTATGTGTGATTGGGCTCTTGGGAGTCAGCTTAAAATGAGAGCTGAATGCAATGCTCTGCAGTGAGAGGACAAAGGAATAATGTATAGGAATTTGGGGTTGGTGGTCACTAGTTGAGCTTATGATCGAAATCACAGAACGTTAGGGATTGGAAGGGACCTCAAAAGATCATCCAGTCCAATCCCCCTGCCATCTCCTTTCAAATCCATCTCCTTTCTCCAGGCCTTCAGTTTTCTCTTTGTTGTGGTTGTCTTCAGTGTGGTTTTCTGCTTTTCACTTGATTATTATTATTATTTTTTTTAGTTGTGTAATTTTCACTTCTTGTTACGCAACTTTGTACCATGGTTGATTGTTTATAACAACTTAGAGGGACTGTGCACTCTTCAGTCGGGCTGGGGCGTGCTTTGAGTTGAATTGCCAGCGCTATATATATAGAAGGGTTATTAAAACGTGTGCTTTAGACTTTGAACAGCTCCTGCAGGGTGGAAGGGTGTGAACTGTGGTGTCCCTGTATCTGTGTGCGTGCAACTGCCTCGCCTACTGCTCCAGAGCCAGGCTGTGTGTGTCTGACCCAGTGCTGCAGCTCTGTGTCCTCACCACTGGCCAGGTAAAATGCTGTCCTCATCCAGTATTTGTTGGTTTGACTGTAATACAGGGAGGAAAAATTGTGTTTAATTAGGTTCAGACTAACTTCCCATCCCTTATAGGAAGAGCATTTTCATCTGCATGTAGGATATGTCGGAGCTTCTCTTCTTTAAAGCCTTTGACCAGTCTTGAGGGATGCAGAGCCTGATCCAACGATAAGAGATTAGAAAGTGCATTGAACCAAGTACTTGGTGCTTTATAAAACGCTTTGCAGGTGGAAGGATAATGTGAGATGTGGATAACTGTCCCTGTTTGATCACAACTGCATGTGAAG
>NW_010186561.1:0-13902 GCF_000695765.1 Mesitornis unicolor | reverse complement strand
GGAAAGAGGACCTGTTGGTACGTGGTAGTAAAAGCTGAGGGAACTTGGTACTCTAAAGTCAGAGCTCTGACTGCAAGCATAGCATGGCTTTAAATTACCTGGGTATTGCTGCAGTCTGGTGTGGGCTGAGCACTCGAGCGTTGATCTGACTTCCTGGGGCACTGTTAGGTCAGTGCTGTGGTGAGGGCTGCGCCGCTGCGAGGACGCTGCTGTTGATCCGCCTGCGCTTTGTGCTCTGCGCTTCAACGTGTTCTCGTGGTGCAAATGTCCCCGCAGCCCTGCCCGATTGCCTGCCCGCATTGTGAAACCCCAGCCAGTTCCTGCTCCCCAGAGGAGCTCCAGTCATTAGAGTACCTCTGCGTTAACCCGTGTCGTGCTTGTTTTCCTCCGCTTCCCAGGGTCATTACAAGAAGCCAGAAATCGGTATCTTGAACTCACACCAGCTGGCGTTCAGGGATGAATCAATGCATTTTCTGTTCTGCAGGTGGGAAGAGTCGCATCACCACTGGACTGATGTCAGAGGCAGAACTCGTCTGCGTGCCAGCTCCTCTGACCGCCTGATGGTGCGTCCCTCTGAAGTTCGCTATTCGGTCTTCAAAGAACATTGCAAGGTCGAAAAATTGCAGTTTTCTTTAAGAAATAGCATGATGGTCAGATCGAGAATTCCAGTTTTGTATTCGTTTCTGCCTTCCTGCTCAGCCAGTTTCCTCAGAACTGAGAAATGGCTTCTTCTGACCTCTGAAAGCCCTTTTTGGCTTTTACAGTTTATGTTCCATAAAGGACTTGCTTTACAAAGAATTGTTGCTTTCTCAGACGCTGTTTATTCTTCTCAGTAAAATCAGCAAATTCTTCACATTAATTGCTCTTGAGGTTTTCACTTTACTCCAGAATATTAATTAGGCTTCTTTCTTAATGCCCTATGGCTTGTCTGCCAAATAGTCTTGGAAAAGGAATTTCCACATTGTATTTCAGTGTAGACTAAACTATTAATTTAACATCAGCACTTTTTAATGCTGCCTCTTTGTTTATATTCAGAAGGTTGTGAGATATGCTTATGAAACTGTATTTAAGCAACACACGCTTTGAATCTTTTTAGTTTAGCCTCTAGACTGATGTTAAGTGAGATTTTAAACAGGTAAATTTAAAATTACTCTCTTTTGGGAGTAGCTTGTTGCGTAGTAACCTCTGCTGCAGGAGGACGTTTCCTTTGGGCATTACATGTTCTATATCTACACCTGGATTATTTCAAATTGCAGTGTCACAAGCGGCATCGTTAAATCAGTGCCACTTCCTGTGTGCTTGAGCTTGTATTGGTTTGGCTTTCTCCCCAAATCAGTTGGAGGCCATAATATTGCATCTCCTGGAAGCCCAGACCAAAACTGATGTGATGCCTCTTGTTGATGTCATTTTACCTTGCTAGGAAAGCAGTGGCCTCAGTGGGTGACTTCCACATTGCCTTCCCCCGGCTGCTCTGCTTGTTAGAATCACTCAGATGAGTAATTTCTGCAGCGCCCTGTTTGAGGACGTGCTCGGTGAGGTTGCGTCATGCCTTGATGAGTCTTGTTCCACAAACGTGTTCGTGCTGCTTAGGACGCTGCCTGAGCCACAGTTACCTGGAAACCTGCTGAGCAGCGGCCTATCTGGGACGGGACGTTGGTGAGCAGCAAGTTAATGCTCTGCTGGAGTTTGGGGTTACAATAATAACTGGAACTGGTACTGCAGCTCTGCTGCAGCGAGGAACCCCTTCTCTACAGGATCGCCTTTGAATTTGTTGTATACGTATCTTAAAATGGAGCTTTTATTCATCTGGTGGAATAGATTTCTTTGTGGATACTTGGATTCGATGATTTGGAGGACAAACAGGCCCATGGTTTTCCTGAGCAGGTCAAAAAAATGGCAAATTAATCATTAAAAGACGGGAAATGTTTCAGTGTTCAGATTAACAAAATAACTTAGTGAATCCTTGAACCTCTTCCTATATGCACCCTGTATTCTGGGCTAGCGGCAGAGACGGATAAAATGTCAAGCTTGATAGATTGTTGGAGCTGGTTTTTGGTAGTTAAACAATAATGAAGCTGTTGTGCGCTTGCAGGGAAACACTGCTCTCTGTGTGCAGACTTTGTCCTGGAGAAAGTTTCAATTGTTCCAAGGAAGGGCCATTTCTAAAATGCAGCTTCTGTGGCCAGGGGCACAGCTGTCTAAATTACTGGCTGTCTTGAGGCCATTACACAAGCATTACCAAATAGTTTGGAAACAGTTTATTTTTCGAATTCCAAATAAAGTGTAGATTTCCAAGTCCTTTTTGGCTGTATAATTAAGAGAAAAAAAAGTAGAAATTGAAGCTGGTGTTTATAGAGAAACTGGTTGATGCTCTCAGAGCTCAGAGTGCAGGTTCCTCGCAGTCAGTGGCTGATACTGCATAATTCATAGCTGAAGCTTCTGGGATTGGAAGGCTTAGCAGTTGTTGCATGGGATCATGTATTTCCTCATTGGCTTAGGCAAATCCAGTCTGTCGTCGTACATCTTCTTGTGCAAAGGGCTCTTGGGTAAGAGGGGCAAGATCGTGTCTCGTGTGGAGATGAGAAGTGAGAGGGAGGTGATGCAGGCATTTAAGAAACAGCCCAAACCCTCAGCCTTCTTTTTGACAAACTTAATATTATTTCTATTGCTATTTATGCTTCCTGTTCGCTGCCTCTCTGACTTGAAGACAGATCACAGACTGATTTTTGCAGTGGAAATAACTACATCAAGGATATCATTCTGAGTGAAGTAAGAAATTCCCGAAAAGAATTGAAGTATGTTGTTTAGCTTGCTGCTGGAGCAGCAGGAGTGAAGTGCAATGCCTGCAAAATGTGCATAGAAAATGCAGCTGGAATTCAAAGCGGCAGCAAATGACTGCTTGTGTGTAGCAAATAAAACCAAAGTCTTTACAACATTTCTCTTTATCTGCCAGTCTGCCTTCTGAGACATCTTAAATCTGATAGGATCGGTGGTGCTGATACCATCTCTGAACTCTTCTGTGGGTGAAACCTATTTAAAGATTTCCAAACGGTGTCTGTTTTAGCGGCGGCGCGTTTAACGCAGTTTTACCATTTTAGTTTGTCCGCCTCTTCCTGCGTTAAATGCCGTTTGCATCCCGTTTTCAAACCATGTGCTCAGCTGCACAGAACGAAACCTTTTCAGACAGCAGAATGTGGGCCAAGCCCAACTCATGCAGGGCTTTGCTTTGTCCAAGTGAAGTCAAACGATGGCTCCTGGAGCGAGTCCAATCCTGGGGGACTGGACTGGATGAGCTTTTGAGGTCCCTTCCAATCCCTAACGTTCTGTGATTCTGTGAGTCCTGTCTCCTCGGCAGCGCTTTCAAGTGGCGTTCTGCTCCAGAGCTTGTTAAGCTGCTGTTATGGAGGCTTTTACTTCTGGATATGATTCTTAACAATACAAGCCAAGGCTTTTATTGCTCTGCCTGGAATTACAGATGCAAGCTTGAAATTAAATCTGTAATATGTGATAGCATGTCCTAAAAATTCCCCGAACGAAAACAAACGTGAAGAAAAGGACATAAACGATTAACGTCTGCTGTCTGCTCGGCTGGTCAGCTTTAATCCTTGATTATGGAGGAAGCAGTCTACAAATGTTTACCAAACCTTCTGAACTGTTAAATAAAAAGGAATTTTTACAACATCCACAAAAGATTTGAAATCTAAAGTCCTAGATGTTTTCCTAAACAGCAATTTGGTAGCATGCTGGCTCCTTCAGAAACGATTCCAGTCTCAAATGCCAAGAACGTTTGGGGTTTGTTTTTTGACAAGGCCACATTTGTCAGTAACACATTTTCCATTTTTTTTAATGTTAAAATGCCCCTTTAAGTAAACTCACACTTCTTGAGCAGTGTTTTATTCTGCACGTTACCATAATTTCCGCTGTGAACTGGCAAAGAGTTAAAAGACACAAACCCCAACCAAAACCTAACTGGACTTGCACGTCCTTTTGCTCTTGTGTGAAACATGAAGTTGGCCTCAAAAGCATCTTGTCTTCTCCTTTTTTTAGCTGTTTGTGTTTTGTTCTGATGTGAAATTGTTAGCACGCTCTGCACAGGGAGGTTGTTCACTGCAAGCATTTCTTCCTTATAATATATATAATAATATATATGATATAATGAGTGCCTTATTTCTGGGAGCTGTGTGAGTTCTCCCTTTAATTCCTTTATGAATGCAGTACTGCTGTGAGGAAATGAGATACTGACTTGATTCCATTCCCTGGTGAGGTTTTATCTGTGCTTTACATCTGGAAAACTGAGGCACAGAGAATTGAAGTGGCCCAGAAAGTGAAACCACCAATCCTCAGCCCCTCTTGTCCCATGTTGTTTATCCCATCGCTGATCTGAAAGGAAGTACCCAGCTCCCTTGTTAAAAATAGGAATAAGTGGTGTGCGATTTTGTGTGCGTGATCAAAAATGGGGCAGTTTCTGCCGAACTGTCGAACTGAGGAAAGTACAGCTGAAAATGGAAGAGAGTTGATGTTATCAGGGTGATGGTGGAAATGGTTGTGTCGCAGGCAGCTTCTCAGCAGCAGAATTTGTGTCTGCTTGTGCTGAAATGCCAGGTAAGGGTGTTTGTTTGGGATCCGACAACAGCAGTGAAGATGTTTTGAAGGTTTATTTATAAAAAAATAAGTGTTCTTTGTTGTTAAAGGGCTGTGTGAAGGTACAAGATAACATATTATCTGCTCTCGGCTTCCATGATAGTTGGTATGGGCTTTTTTTTCCCCTCAATGCCCCAACACCAGGATTTAGTCTTATACGAAAATCTTGTCTCTCGTTTTACAAAGCAAACCAACCCAGAATGGGGAAAAAATGCTCCTCCCAGTTACAGAGAAGCAAAGTGAAAATACGATGCTGCCTGTGTACTGCAAAGGTCGAGAAAAACTCAAGGCAAATTAAATAAAAACCCAACCCAAAGTGAAATAGATTTATTGGTTTATAAAGCCCAGTGACTTTTGGAGCACTGACTCATGAAGTCTGAATGCTTGGGCTTGCCAAAAGCCGTGAACCGAAATGTGACCCCGGTCTGCCTGGGCCATATATGGGAAATTTCCCCTTCGTGACAAAGGTGGGGAAGCCAGGAGCTGCAGGTCCTTAAAGGCCACTTGGAGCTTTCTTTGGGCTGCGTCCTCTCGGATCTGGGAATCTCCTGGGGGTGTTACCCTGCAACCCTGGAACCGAAAATACAGGGCGAGGTGGTCCTTGGGTTTGTTGATGGTTCTGTTTGAATAAACAGATTTCAATCTGCGTTGGTTTGGGGTTTCCAGTCCTTCGTGTTCTGCAGAGGTTGAGGCTGCAGGAAGGAGAGAGGTGGCGATTGAACGGGGGCAGTGGGAAAGTAACAATTGGTAATCTTTGAGGCCTAGAAACAAGCGCTGCCAATGGTTGGAAATGGACTTTTCCCAGCTGCCCCGTGGCTGTTTTAAGTAGTTAATGCCAGTCCCACTGACAGACACTGGATTGCCCTGAACTTCCCCTCCGTGGTCAAACTCTCATCTGGGGCTGCGTGTAAGCAGTGTTGAATTTCAAACGCTTCAGTGCTAAGTGGAGATTGGCACCAAAACGATAGTTAATATTTATGGAGCTGCTTTAAGGGTGCAACTTCAAAGTCTCTCCAACTTTCTTCCCATGCAGATGGGGTGCTTTCCCTCAGCCACACACGAGGAAATTCACTTTTTGATTCCAATATCTCTTGTTGTTTCAGTAACAAAAGCAGCATTCAGGTTTGTTGCTTTTCAGTGCTGTATTCAATATCCTGGATGTTTCTTTAGCTGCAGTCTGGGGGAGCAGAGCTTTCCACGCCGTTTCAGATGTGCTGGCCTTTGTACGTGTCTGCTGAAGGAGATGATACCCAGTTGCATGCTATTCTGTTTCAGCACCTAGTTTGGATTTGAATTCCGATTAATTTGGAACAGGCATAGCTATGAAATGAGTCTGCAGTGTTTGTGCTTGTTATAATGTGCCTCAATTATATACATTCAGATCTTAGTCTAGCCAAATACAAATGATCCTTTTTTTCAGGCTACAGTTAAATAGGTTAGAGGTTGCCTCCCGGTCTGCACAGAATTTTGTTGCGTGCGATTTTACCGCAGCATCATCAATCTGAACGTGCACTTTCCCGCTAGTATGAGTTCTGTGGGGTTTAGGTTGTTTTTCTACTACCAGCTCCTGAAATAAGAGGTGGAGGGACAAGTGGGCCTTGTGTGTCAGGAATTTTGAGACTGCCTTTTGATTTTGAGGCTGTGTGAGAGATTTAGAAATTTACTGTTTGAAAATAAACCCGAAGCTTGGCATGAAAAGTAACGTAAGGGATTTCCAAGTGGTGGTGTAGCTTATCGGCACACGCTCTGATTCTGGGCGTCTGAGACGGCCACGGCACGGCGTCTTTAGAGCATTAGTGCCAACTGCAGTCCCAGTTGCAGGCAAAGTTAATGTAATCCTGACTGCTGATGCTGTACCACCTCCAGCACCAGCTCAGCTGTTGGATGAATAACACTGCCAGCTTCAGAGTGTACTGGAAACGGCCGCTCCATCTCTGCGGATCCTCGCCCTTGGTGCTCCGGGTGGAACAGGGAGTTCCTGCGCACGTCGCTGCAAGTCGTCGTGAGGTGCCTCCTGTTTGTGTCCCTACCTCTGTGGGTTTGGGGTAGGAGGTTTTTTGTAAGTCTGAGGAGCTGTGTTTGGGATAGTGCCTCTGTTTCTCCTCCATTCAGCTGCCCCCGTGTGCTTGTGCTTTGTTCCCAAGATGAACTCTTGGTGAATCTGTGATTTATCCGGTTGGAGAGAAACCTCCTGTCACAACGCAATGAGATGTGCAGCTGTCACCATAGGCCTCTTGGGACAAGGATTTCAGTGGAAATAGCTTCATCTCGTTTTATCTGAAGTGGGAACTCTAGTGATACAACGAATATACAAATCGACATCCTTTCTCCTCCGCTTTTTTCTCCAGCTCCCTGCATTCCCCCCAGTTTGGAGAAGAGTATCGGTAAAGCCGCCCTCCATGGTGAAAGCCGAGGAGATTCAAAGCTGGTCCCCTGATGTCCCTGGTTCCACTGGAGCTGCTCCTGCTTGTTTGTAATATCTGAATGCTGAAGTCATTTAGTTCAGAGCAGCCTTTTGCAGTGCAGCGGAAACGTAGGTCGAACAACTTTCTATTCTGGGCAACGTAAAATTTGCAAAGAGAGCGAGGTACTTGTAGGGTGATAGGACTCCCTGAAAAGCTTGGGTTGTGCCTTTAAAGACCATTTCTGGCTTTCAGGTGGACACGGACCCAGCAAACCTCCCCCAGCTATTGCGTGCTTAGGGAACAGCGGGGCTGGGTGGGTTTTGAGATGACTCTGGAGAGCGTGCAGTGATGACCTCCCTTGAACAGAGCTGGTTGAGGAAGCTACGTGGTTATTTAAGTCTCCAGGTTTTCATTTAGCACTTTATTGCTAGAAATTGCTATTACAATGTTAACAGCTTGGGAAAAAACCCACAGTTGGGTGAAACTAAGTGCAAGGAGGACCTGCCACTTGACTGCTCATGGCTGAGTTTTTGACAGAGCTTCCATTTTCAGTGCCACTTCTGCGGGTGGGGGAAAAGGACAGACACACGTACACCCACGCAGGGTGCTGGGAATGGCCACAAACCGTGGAGCCTCGCTTCTCCAGGGTTTTCTTTCTTCTCTTCCTGACTTGGTTCGTGCTGTGTATTACAGCTGACTAAACTTTGTCTTGCTGATAAATCCCGAGCATAAAAGAGTGCATTCGGGTTTTTTTAATTGATTTTCAGTGTAGCAGTGGAAGGGAGGTGGTCTCTGAGGTCTCAGGATGTTATTTGGGAAGAGGTGTGGGACTAAGCAATTAAGATAGACTGGGTAAGATACAGGATTTTCCAAACCTGGTCACACGATTTCATTAATCACGTCGTTTGTTTTGCGTTCACTTCCTGGAAGAATGTCACTGGCTTGCAAAGGAAAAAGGCTGTTGCTGAATTTCCACGTTGGCAGACATCTGGAGGCCTAATTACAGCTAATACCAAGAAGAGTTTATTATCTAAATATTTCTCAATGTATAAAGTGCAATTTTGGGTCAAAATAAGCAGTTTATATTTAAATAATACACACCCCAGGTACCCGGTTCCTTTTAAAACAAAACAGGATTTCCAAGCTTCTCATGTTAAAGTTGGGGAAAATGGTTTGGTTTTACTTGCGCTGCAGAGGAGAGAGGAAGCGGGCGGGCGTTGAGTTTGCAGTTCAGGTGCAGGGCTGGGATTCAAGTGAGAGGGTTTCTGTTTCTGCCTTTGAAATTGGCTCCCCGTGCAATGCTCTGTAATTAAACAGCCTTCTAAAACCATTTTCTCACTTATAAAATGAAAACTGCAGGTCTCGTTTCGAAGAGGTGCTTGAAGCGGAGATCCGTTGTGCCTGTAACGGTATGGGTGGATTTGCTGATGGGCAAAGGCTCTTTCACTGCAGATCTGTCTGTAATCTTCACCAGAGCATCACCCAGTGTTGCTGGGAGAAAGCGTGCAAATGACTTGTAACAGAGCGTGCTGATAGACACTGATAAAGCTGGGTAGAGAAAACCCACTGTACTTCTTCAAGTGTTTGAGGACTCTTAATTTTCATCTCGCTTGAGCAGACTTTCTAAGGGCTTCCCTTGCAAATTATATACTCCACTGTAAGCCAGGTTATAGCAGTACGTGAGGATCTTTGTCTGCATGGTGGTTTGCCCTGTACCACGTAACTGGGAAGCGACTGCGCTACTTCTCTCCGAATCAGCAGCAATCTGAGGCGATAGCGTTTCGCTGGAGTTGTGTGGGGCTGTCTCTGTCTCCCGTGGCCCCGCTCCAGCTTTTCCCTGCGCCGCGTTGCACGCTGCCCCAGCGGGCTCCGCTGTTTACTTTCTGCTCTGCGGTAAATTGGATGTCACTTCCTTGATTAAAATGCTGGGGCACAGCCAAATTCTCTTCCTTCGGGCTTGAGCTCGGAGCAGCGGCGCACCTCGTAAGGGCTGTTGAACCCAGCGGTGTGCTGTGGCCCTTGGTCTGGCTCCTGGCTGGAGGCACTGGGATGTGCGTCGTCCCACCTCCCAAAACGCCTGGTGCCTGGGCCAAGAGGCTTTTGAAGGCGTCTCCGAGGTGCAGAAGTGCACACGCAGCCGTGCCGTGCTGTATTCAAGAGGGTTTGAAGAGGGATTACCAGGAGGCACAGGCTGAACTATCAGCTGCGTGCCATCCACATCCAACGGGGAAGGTCTAGGAGCACATGGGCATGGGGTGCTGGTGTCAGCCCGCTCTGCCCATCATGAGCAGCCGTGGACGTGGGGTGTGGGCGCTGTTCAAGCGCAACTCCCAGCCCTGATGTGCCCCAGTGCAGGCGCTCTTGGACACACAGGAGCCTGACCAAGATCACAGAATCACAGAATGGCTCGGTTGGAAAAGCCCTCTGAGATCATCACGTCCAACCGTTCCTGTCTACCCCCTAAACCATATCCCTAAGTACCTCGTCTACCCGCTCTTTAAACACATCCAGGGATGGTGACTCCACCACCTCCCTGGGCAGCCTGTTCCAGCTTCTGACGACCCTCTCAGGAAAGAACTTCCTCCTTATCTCTAACCTGAACCTCCCTTGGCACAGCTTGGTGCCGTTTCCCCTTGTTCTATCCCCATCACCTGGGAGAAGAGCCCAGCACCCACCTCTCCACAACCTCCCTTGAGGCAGTTGTAGGTGGTGATGAGGTCTCCCCTCAGCCTTCTCTTCTCCAGGCTGAACAAGATGTCACAGAAACGGACCTGGACACCCAGTTCTGGCTGTGCTCGGTGCAGGACGACCTGAGTGCTCTGTCCTCTGCCTTCCTAGCTGGCTGCTTCTCGCCTGAAAAATTTGACACTGACCTCAAAGTTGCTGATCGGGCCGGTGAGCGATTGTATATTTGTCTCTGTGAAGGTTATTGGTATTGTGTGCTGAGATGATTAGAGATGTGAGATGTCTCCAGATGTTCTGAAGGCACAAAACAAAATGGAAAAATGTCTCCTCCCTCCGTACCAAAATGTCAGTCCCTCTTCCCCCTGAACGCTCATGTTTCTACCTGCGATTCAGTGCTGATATTTATTGACTTATTTTTTTCAGGATGTGCGTGCTGTCACCTTGGGCGCGTGAGAAGTGGTCCCTCACTCACAAACACGTACTTTTCTATCTCTAGGTAAAAACCCTGTGTTCAGTCCAGCTGGGGTATATAGCAAATGAGATGTCTGTGCTCTGTGACCCCCCCGGGGCTGGTCCCCGCTCTTCATTTTTCTCATGCTTGGTACTGGTTAAGACCCCACCTCTGCAAATGCCGTGCTCAGACTGGCACCCTCCCTCCTTCCCTTGTGTGAATGCCTGATTTGCTGCCTTTTCCACCTGTCCCAACATATGGTTTTTCCTATTTATCATAATTCAGGTCGGTGTGCTCGTGACACAGGCTGATTAAAATAATCCTTCACGCATAAATGTCATTTGAGCGGATTATTTGATAGCTCTGTTACCAAGTAAATACTAATTTTTGACCAGGCAAGCTGTGAATTCAGTTTGTGAGTGGTAGGTTATCAGTGAAACTAATTTTAGCAAGGCATTTCTTATCAGTGGAGGTTTATTCTAACAAAAAAAAGTATGTTATAACAATGAGCAACCGTATGATGCTATTAATGGAACCAAGGTGGTTGATTAATTAAATCATTGCAAAACAGCATCCATGACAGAGCGTCTGATGAATTTTGCAGGGGATAATAATGCAAAAAATAGTAATTTTAAACCTTTTTTAGGAAGACATGAATATTTGAAGCCACAGTGCCCTGTTGTGGCTCTCTGAATAGGTTTCAGTGATCTTCAAGCTACAAGAAACGGCAGAAACTACTGCTTTTGTGAGTGGCATTAATCCCGGTTGTGGTGTGCTGGGTCTTACCGATGGACGTGGCTTTGCTGTCGCAGCGGGTAGCGGTTGGATGTGCGTTGCTGTGTGGTGTCTGTCCTTGGAGCACATGGGCATGACTGGGTTCTGGTGTTTGGCAAAGAGCGAGGGGAAGGTGGAGAGGGAAGATTGAGACGCTTTGCTGCGATCTCATGGAAACCGCGGAGATGGGAGAAGGCAATCTGGGGTCATGGGGGTTCTGAAAGGCAGGAAGGGGTGGTCAAGGAGGATGGCTCCCACAGAATGAGATGGAAAGGGGCTTGGTGGTTTGAGGAGCTGACAGGAAACAGGCTTGTTATGGTGAACAGAGTCTTCCTCAATTAAGAATTCCGAGGGCAGCTGGCAGTGCTAATGAGCAAATGTTACAGTAGGAAAGCGCGCCGTACCAAAGCATCTCCCTCGCTTTTTGGCAGCTTTCTCCACTCACGATTGCCTCAAGGGTCATCAGTCCCCACGTTCCAGTGGTTGAAGGCCTCTCAGGAGGAGGAGGAGGAGTTGTTGCTGTCGCTTCTCCTTGTGTGGGAGCAAAATCAGCTGCCTGTGGGAGCTCAGTTCCTTTAGATCCCTTCACTCGAGTGTCTCGTTGGCGCTACTGCATTCCAGCTCCCAAATTCCTGAGCAGTCACGAAAAGGAGAAGCCAGACACAGTCATCCAGCAGTTATTATACAGAGCCAAAAGCTCAGTGATTCTGAGATGCTCCTTTTGCTTTTTCTAGTCCCTTAGTGTTTGCACTCTTAGGAAAATAAAGGGAGATTTTATATTCAAACATAAGCCACAGCTTTCCTATACGGCCAGAGCCTACCCATTGATAGAAATCCACAACACATGTGTAATAAATCCTGTGTGTAGACAAAAAGCTCTGACACTCCAGCCAGCAAGGTTCGGGCATTAGTATTGCATAGATATAGTGAGAACCTGAGCTCAAATGGTTTTTTTAATGAAGATGGAAAGTGTAAAAATCCAGGCTTGTGTTATGATTGCAGTCTTCAGCAGTGTATGGGATACACACGCTGGCATCACTGCTATTTCCTCTGGAATTAAATCATGCTTGCAAATGTGTACAAAACTCGTAGCGATGTATGGAACACGTTAACGAGCAGGTGGTGAAATGAATGGCACTCTGTGTAAAATCAGTCGTGGCGTTTGCAGCTTCCTACCAAAGTGAAAAAGAAGTGGGAGTCCCTCAGCGCGTGGTGGTGTCCTAGCACTGATGTGCCCGCAGGCTGTGGCAAGCAACTCCCTGCCTCGGCCAGCACTTTACTGGATTTCTTCTGGCTTTTCCTTAAAGAGACTCCAGGAAGAAGATAAAACAATCCCCTTCCCAAAACCAAGCCCAGCGTGATGATCGCCACGTGGGCGGGTGTTTGCAGGTCCTGTTGGATCTTGCATCCCTGCCCTTGGTGAAGCTGCTTCTCCCTTTGCTCTTGCAGATGCTCCAAGCACAGCGTGCAGTTGGGATGTAGGGCAGGTACTTTTTGGCTGCCAGAAGCCATCTGTTGAGAGCCTGCCAGGCTTTCAGCTTCCCAAAGCCACGCTCAGCTGCGTAGTTAAACAGTTATTTTCTGTGGCTCCCACGGGCTGCTTCGTGTCCAAGAATAATGAAGAGTGCTGATACCAGTAGTGCCTGTAACGTTAGTCATGCCAGTAAGTCAACATCTTTTATTCAAGAAGTTGCTTGAGAATTCCTGAAATCCCTGGTGTCGTTAACTTTTCCAAACCGACATGTTCGCATTAGGTTACTGTAAGTATTTACCAAGCCCTGCAGCACAACAAAGTAGCTCTTTCTGCTGGTAAATTTTTTGGCCAGGCAATGATTTCTCTCTTTAGTGTAACTCTCCTTGTATGCAGAACAGCCGTGCACATCTGCACAGGACGGACAGGCCTTACACTGGGCAGTGCTTTCCAGTTACAGCGGCTCCAGCTCTGTCACATCTGTACTGACAGCCCATCCATCAAAGCACTGCCTGTGGAAATGAGCAGCTTCTGGATGGCGCTGACCACATCCTTCTGAATGGGTAACAAATTAAATAAGGGAATAGTGAGGCTGTAGCAAGCACTGTGGAGTAACCTAGGAAATTGCCATCGTGAAGTTGCACCGCTACCCCCAGTCCTCTCCCACTGGCAGTGCTTATTTCCCCGGGTCTAAAACTGAAGCAGGAGCTGAAGCAGAGCGCAGTGCCTGTGTTTAGGGGGAATGGTTGTGTTCCCTGTGCCCCTTTTCTCTTAAAGATGGGAGAGATCTTTGAGAAGACCTTACAGATCAGAGGACAGGTCTGGTTATTAGATGTTTGTTTATGGCTTTTTCCCCTCCATGCTTTTGTAGATGAGCAGGATTAAGGTTTTTCTAAAGCAACATCTGAGCCTTTTGTCAGTGCTTTGGTTTCCTGGCAGTTACACAGAACTCCAACTCCAGCTGAATGCTGAGTTCTGTCTTATTTTATCCGGGTTTGTGCAATCCCTTGTGTTTTTCTCGCTGGTGTTTGACATGTTGCAAAGTTCCAGAGTGAATTAAAGGGCTGTCTTTTTTAGGAAAACAAAGTTTTTTTTTGGGGCAGACAGCAGCATTTGTGTATTCTGTTATCGTGGGTGGCCTTGAGTTTGCAGGGGTCCTTGTAACAGGAAGGGAGCTGACCATGGGCACGGTTTTCCACTGCTAGGGAGGCTGTGAATGCTTGTTTCACTGCGCAGCTTTCGGGTTGTTTAGATTTGCAGTTCCTAGGAACAAACCAACCCTCCAAACAGCACAGTTTGCAAAAATACTGCATTTCTATGTCAACAGGATGGATGTGTTAACTTCTGAGTGGGTCCGATAGCTTGAAAATTAGCGTGCAGAAAGAGGAGGAGTTATCGTTTCTCTTATGTGTGATACCTAAAGTACGTGTTTTGATGACAGCACAGAGCTAATACAAATACATACATACATATAT
>NW_010186560.1:7580-7787 GCF_000695765.1 Mesitornis unicolor | reverse complement strand
GCCCTGGCCCCCAGCACATCGAGGCAATGTTTGCATCGAGGCACCCCCATGGAGGCATCCCCGGGCAGCACTTTTCCCTCGGGAAGTGGCGTACCCCCCACTCTGCTGCCTCCCACAAGCACGGCCCTGGGGACCGGCCAGGCGACCTGGCACTTCCTGAGGAGGTGCCTCTCCAAGAGGCCCTCAGGCTCCTTGACTGCTGGCTGG
>NW_010186560.1:6737-7395 GCF_000695765.1 Mesitornis unicolor | reverse complement strand
GGTTTGGAGCTCCAGCAGCTGTGGGGGTATGCGGAGATGGATATGACACCATCCCAGCCTGCCACGGCAGAGCAGTGGGGGAAGAGCCCCTTCTCAGAGCCCCCCAGCAAGTGCAAGGCCCTTGCAGCAAGCAGCAGTGGGGGGGCAAGGCGGGTTTTTAAACCCACCACAGGGGCGGGATAGAGATGAGAAGAGTTGGAGCTAGAGGAGGAGGGGGGTGGTGCTTTTGGGGAGGAAGGGGAGGTGGGAGGGGCATGTTCTAGGGGTTTTGACAGGGTGTTTTCTCTTGGTTTTGCCATTAAAAGTAATTTCTTCCAAACCTCTCTGTGCCTGTGCGGAAAGGGGAGTGTGTGTGGGGTGCACGGGGAAACGGCACTTCAGAGGTGCCAAAGCCCTGCTGAGCCCCAAAACAGAGCCTGAAGGGCACTGAGCTGCCCCCAGGGCCCAGATACCACCAGCTGGGCAGACGAGGACATGGGGGGACTCCTCTGTCCCCTTCCCCAGGGAAAGGGGCCCTGTGGGAGGGGAGCCAGGACAGAAGAGTCCCTGCAGGACTCATAGAAGCGGCCTCATGCAGAAGAACGCAGCACCCAGGAGCTCCCAGGACAAGGACGGACCACGGGGGCCAGGGTGGGGACAGACACACACTGCCACAAGA
>NW_010186560.1:0-6644 GCF_000695765.1 Mesitornis unicolor | reverse complement strand
CTTGGGCCCCCCCCCCACGCTCAGCTCCAGAATCTGGCTTTGCCACGCTGCTGCAGCAAAATAACCCCAAACCATCCCGAGAAGGACGAGGGAGCTGCAGGCCAAGCAGAGACCCTCCGTCAAGGCCTTGCCTGGCTGCACCTTGGGTGGCCACAACAGCAGCAAAAGGGAAAGAAGTAAGAGCTAAAAATCATAGCACCAGCCAGAAAGTGCCTGCAAACCTCATGTCTCTTTATTGCTCAATTTACAGCCAAGCTCCACAGCCGGGTGCCAATGCAGTCACTGGTGCCTTTGTGCAGCAGCCTCACCTTTCACGGCAGTTCCCCAGCACTGAGATTCAGGGGTGACTAGCCCCTTCCTCAAGGCAGTCCTAGTGGCACCATCGGGGCTGTGGGATCCAGAGGCCAGGTAGCTATCTCCAAACCAGCACTCAGCACTGACAGCACTTCCTGTCATAAACCAGTGCCTCGTCCACATCTCCTTCCCTTTCACCCCTTCTACTCTTATTACACATTGCACCTGCATTGTTACCTGAAAAAAACGCCAATACCAACTAGCTTACAGAAACAGCATCTCTGTGACTTCAGCCTAGTCACCAGAAAAGGGACACTTCTTGTGTGCTCCCTCCTCAGCTTAGATCTAATATGCACCTTGCAATCTGAGGATAGCTGAGACACAGTAACAGCATTACTCCTCTTAAAGCCTATAGGTAAATTTAACCTTCACAGACCTAAGGGATAGATTTTTCATTTTAAAGCAGGAATTGCTTTTATTCCTTCTGCTTCTTAACCCTACACCTCCCATACCCAAAGGTATTCAGAGCTCCTGGCATAGCTACAATCAGTGGTAGTCAGTACAGTCACTATTAGTTGCAATGCTTATAAAACACATGGATTTCTTCTAGACCTAGGTGAGATGTTGAAAGTTGCAAATTTTTTACTATTCTGTACTGTCTTATCCTCAAATTAATTTCATGGCTTCATCTTGTATACATAGAAAAGCTAAACTAATAGCTTATTCTGGCATTATTACTTTAGAGGAAATTATTTCTAGAATTTGCTTGGCATCGCTATCTCAAATTATGAGGACAGCAGTTCAGTAAGGCCAATCTTCAATTTTATAAAAACCAAGAGTCATCCACTATTCCCCAACTGAAAATCAAAAGTAAAGATGTTAGTATCAATTAAAAAAAACTAAAAACTCACTCACTGTCTTCTGTGGGAAGCACCTGCAGGGAATAAATCCATTCTATTATATCATCTTTGTTCACCACATCTAAGGAATCCAACATATCCAGACCAGAGAGTGCGAAAAATGCAATTGTCAACCTAAAAGAAAAAGATAAGACTTACACTTCCCACCATAAATATCACGGGAAAATTAACAAATAGTTGCAGGAACACAAATATCTATGAATTCTCAGCCTTTGACAGTGGTGCGACACATAGAGCCTAGCTCAGAAAGCATGAAATTTATCTACTGGACAAAATTATGTTCTTTGTAGTGTAAACATTTCTCTGTCTTAACAAAGCTTTTCATATAAGCCACCCCTCCTTTTATGTAGTAATCGTAAGCCAATTCAGACATTAACCTAAGGGCCTGCTTACCTGAAAAAAACACTACAAAGTAAACTAGGTTATTAACATACGCAGCCCTAGTTCTCTGTGGTGAATTCTTACATGAATAATCCCCTAAACATGCAGTAAGTGCAAGGTAACCCTGAACCGCAGTAAACTGCCTCTCGTTGTGCCTCAAACTCAATTTCAGATACTTAGTAGGTAGGGGTCAAATAGTAAGGCTTCCTTTGTAACCAGTAAATGTATAAATAGGCACACAGGATGAATTATCATCTAGAGGTACTTATTTCTTGTTCTTTGGCATAAAGAGCCTAGATGACTAACTGATTTAAACATCTGAAATGAAGCACACCAAATCCAAGTATCCAACACAAGAGTGCAGTAAGCTAGCATGGTGAATGTTCTTGCCCACAACTTGTTTCCTTTCCTAAACATGTGCTACCATACCTGTTAACCAACACCTTCTTTGACGTTTGTTTGGTTTTTTTTTTAACCTCAAACTATTGCTGTCACCAGCTTACAGCATGGCAGCTCAAACAGTTGCATGACGTCCTCTGACAGAGCACCAAAGCAACAGCACTGGGCTAGAAACTTGAGATAGATTGCTATGAGAGAAAATGTTCATGTAATGCTACCTTGGAAGTTCTGACTCAGATTAAAATTAGCTGGATGTGTATTTTGCCACCCACATTTGCATCTGCCTATCCTCCTAGAAATTCTTGCTCTCCTTGCACCAGATAAGATGATGGATTGTGAAACAGCTGCTACACAGGCAGAAACTAGTTCAGCACACTAAGGAAAACCAAAAGTTAATGTGAGCTTCCCTCAGGAAACTAAGTTTGAATTTGCAGTTACCTCAAAAGCTGGTGAACCACCTTGGCCATCAGCAGGCAGCCTCTCTGAAGATGAGGAAACAGATGTAGACGGAAGTCTCTACATCCACTTAATTTCTGCATGTAGTTCTGCATCAGAACCACCAACAGTAAGACCAAAGAAAAAATGGTGATGTGAGTCAGTACAAAACACACCTCTAAAAGAAGTCTTCTAATTAAAACCAACAGCCAAATAATGATGCAGCAGATACCGATCTCAATAGAATGGCACGACCTCATGTGTGACATTCCTACCAGCAGGCTGATCGGCTTCTATAGTCATCACATGGCTGTTCACAAGGAGAATTTAAGCCAACAACTTCTGCTTCAAAACACCTAGGGTTACATAGCATCAGTGGTGGCCACAACTCAGTTGAAAAATGGTGACTTGTTAAGCTGAGATTACTTGATTTTACATCATCTTTTACTTTGATCCTCAGCTTTTACGTTGCTTTTCATACCACTCTGACCCAGTTTCAGCTAAAGAGAACTAATCTTCTATTTGGTGATTTTACTTTTCAGCTAAATCTCTTCTAAGTGACTGTAGTTTCTGAAACTAAAGGCATGTTTTTCCAGACAGTGTTCACTTCTACAAGTGATAGTGCTTGTATGTCATGTAAACATGGCAAGGCCACTATCTCACCATGGCTGCCCTAGCCGCACCTGTGGGGAGGAGTGGACAGCACAGATGACCCAAAACTGATCAACATGGTATTCCATCCCACATACATCATATTCAGTATAAAGCTGAGGGATCACGAGGGTCTCAATCCTTCTCTTCTGACTGCAATTCTATGATGGCCAAAGTCCAAGCAGAACCCTGCTAGTTCGTCTGCCTCTGGTCCTGATCTGTGTGTTCCTGAATCCAGTTTCTGCATTCTGCTCCCACCTGCTGCTGGGTCCAGACTGAGACTTTTCCACTGCCCTGCTCCACAGAGTCTCTGGTGATGCAATCCTCCCCTCACTTCTCCCATGATGATTTTATATTGATTTGTAAATCTATTTGTACATATCTGTATATATTTCATTATTTTCCTACTTACATTATTATCCTGTAGTATCAGTATTACTGTTTCATTAAAACTGTTAGTTTTCTTTTCCAACCCATAAGTCTCTCTCCCTTATTCTCTTTCTCTTCCCTTTCCAGGAAGGGAAGAGGGGTTAACAGAGAGCATCTGTCCAGTATTTAGTGGCCAGCCCAGCCCTAAACCTCAACGCACTCTTACAAGCAAAATGTTTTAAACTAATCTGCTTGGATATTGAATATGAACATTCTCTCTTCAAAAAAATCTCTCCATGCAACTCTAGGGACCTTGCAAAAAACAGTAACAGCAAAAAAACGCTAACATGGAATAGTGTACATCTCCATTACATCAAGTATTCATGGCAGAAAAAAGTATAAACTTACTCTGTAATTATATTTTAAAAGATGTCTCTTTCCTATTATTATTACAAATAAAGTTTTTTAGTCTAGTCGAAAAAGTATGTTGCCCACAAAGGTTATTTCTACATGGAACATGAGGATCTTTTAAGCCAAGCAATGACTAACTAATAGCTAACTGTCTTTCAAAGCACAAAATTAACACTTCAAGGCTTATATCAACTTTTGTCATTGATTAGATCTGTACAATCCAAAATCTGACTCTGGATAATAACCCACTATTTCAAGCAAAACCACTGCTTTTATTAAAAAACCAAGGAATTTGCTGTTCATCCACAGCAAATTATTTATTTGAAAACCTGTGTATATGTTCCAAAGTTTAACAATCTTTTACTGAAATTAAAGTTATTTTCACACTGTTACTCAGCTAAGCTACTCCGAAATAATGTCAACTCCAGCACTAGAAATTGCTGCAAACAAGGTCCAAAAACACAAGGCTGCACATACAAGACAGGCAATAAATTTCATCTATACTTAAAAATACATATATCAAGTAAATTAATGTAAAAAGTGGTTTCATATATAGTTAAGTTTCAGTTTACTTATTTAGAGCTGATTCTTTGTATCAACCGTACCAGCGTGACTAAGGAACAGCCTGTACAGTGTGTTGGAATTCACTTATCATGGGCAAGAACATTTGGCACCACTGGATATAGACAGGTCCCAAAACAGATACTGCATCCTTACTCCATATGCTACTCTGCCTCACCGAAAGCGAGCAGACACACATTTTAAGACTACCAAAGACAACTCTTAGCAGGACTTAAGCTGACACATAGCATGAAGTGTAAGAACTTTATATACAGTGATTGTCACAGAGGGCAGCCCTTTGTAGGAAAGTCTCCAAGTTTGGCATCACTTTCACTTTATCTTTTCTTTATGCCTTCTACCACTTCACCTACTGCATGTGATTTAATTTAGGAAGTCAAGCAACAAGGCTTGACAGCTAAAAAGTATTTGTTAATTGACCTACTGGAAGCCTACAAAACAGGTATTTGTCTCAAGTCCCGCTCCAAGACAAGCAAATAAAGATATTTCTGATGACAGACTCAGAGCTCTTCATCTTCAGGCATGGGCAAAAGCTACAGTTTCTCAGCAGAACTCAAAAAGCATTTGAGGTGACTGATTTGAGAAACTAAGTAAGCACGCTATAATGAGCACCACTGAGTACCACAGTCTGAAAGACTTCAGAGACTAGGAGAGCTGCACTCTCCTGCAAAACCTCACAGTATTTACTGATCATGTATGAAACACTGTCAACCAGATAACTTAAAAAACTACTCCTGCCCATACTACATGCAAGATCTACAGATAAAAAGTAATTATGAAGGCTCTGACCCAGTAAGTTGAGGGAAGAACACGAAATCAAATTTCTTTAACATTGTACCTACTCCCTTGTTGTTTGACAAACTACAGCTTAAGTTAGTATGATCAGCACTGTGTGGAAAGTTCCATCCTCTACCTGCCTGATGACAACTGATGCAGCTGTTTCTGCTGCAGCGCCAGTGAACTAAAACCAACTCACTGACAATATTTTTTTTTAACGAGTCCCTCTTTAACCTAATGGAGTTTCCCCATCTAATTTACCACAGAACCACATAAATGCAGGGACAAAGGAGGTAAAAATAAAAGGGTAATAGCATTTCTTTCTGCAGCAGTACCAGCTGAAGGGGCTTGCTGACCTCAGTGACCTTGAACTTGTCAAAAAGGCAAACTTAGCACCTTCAAGGTCAAACTGGGGCAGATGCACTTACAGTTCAATCTCCCAAACAGGCATCTGCAGAACAATGATCTAAAAATCAGTATAAGAGGCTGAAAAAACATCTGAGTAAAAACTTCATGACTTCAAAAAAAGCATGACTTTGGATGACCACAATCTTTATTCTACCTGAAGGCTAAGACTGTGCTCATTAGCCTAAAATTAAGGCATCCTGAAATAATTTCTAATCAATGGTTCCAATTTTCAGAAAACAGTGTTTTTTCAGTGTTCCCTAGCCATTATGTACAATACACTGGGCACTGTTTATTTAATATAGTGTCTACTATGGCCACACATAATATTTAAGCTCAGACAGCTCATTAATTTCTCAAGAGTTCTCAAGACAATTAGCATTTAGTAATAATGTTCACTAAGAATGTTCAGCATTGTTCAGTAAGACTGAGGAAGACCCCACGTAAATTAGAGCATCTGATTATTGTATTGGTTGCGTAAGAGACCGAACCTTCCACACATCTCCAAGTTTTTATCAAGTGCAGCTTAACAATCAAATTATTAGTCCTCTTTTGCCTCAGACGTAACTGACCGCATTATGTGACAACCTTAAGAGTCTGAAATAAATGCACTTTGAAGACATCACAGGGACAAGCATTCCTCTATTTCAAACTGAGGAACATATTTTACTATACTTTAACTCTTATACTAGCTAACAAAGATTTAAATTATTTCTGTTATGAACAGAGTTTCTGCATGCTGACTTCAAGCGACAAAAGGCTTAAGTAATTTATTTTAAAATCGGCTTCCAGAATGGATTAAGAGAGTGGTGGATCAAAAGAGCGAAGCACAGGCCGGAAAATAGATTCAAAGGATCAACGAGTCTTCCCTCGTGAGTATCAGAGAGTTTCAGCAAGCACAGAATAAACGCCTAGACATTTTGGGGGAGCCGTCTGTTGGTGAGCAGATTTACAGGGAGCACTTTCCTGTCGGACGCCCAGCACGGTGCGGTGCTGCGCCCTGCTCACAGCAGCGACAGGCTG
>NW_010186559.1:0-16629 GCF_000695765.1 Mesitornis unicolor | reverse complement strand
CGCTGCATAGGGTTATTGCAACTGAAGTGCAAGACACGACACTTGGCCTTGTTGAAGCTCATATAGTTGGCCTCAGCCCATTGATTCAGCCTATCCAGGTCCCTCTGCAGAGCCTTCCTACCCTCAGGCAGAACAACACTGCCTCCCAACTTAGTGTCATCTGCAAACTTGCTGAGGGAGCACTCAATCCCCTCATTCAGATCATTGATAAAGATGTTAAACAAGACTAGCCCCATCCAACTGCAGATTAAAAGCTATGTCATCAGAGCAAAATACATGTACATCTTAGAAGAGCTGTAAACCCTAATCACTAATAAATGACCCTTGTTTACGTAGGAAAAATGAGGAAAGATAGACTTTATTAGAATAACTTGCACTAGTTCATATATATTTGTAGAGATATGTTTCTTCTTGTAGGTGAATCAGCTTTAGAGAGGGAAGTTTCCTTCTGGTCAGTTATCTATCTGCCAAAATCCAGTGAGCTGTATTTTCTCTGGGAGTTTCAGAGATTCTCTTAAGTGCTGCAGATGCTTTGAAAGATAATCCTGTGCAAAACTCCACTTGTACTGAATGTAAAACCTTATTGAGACTAAAAAAGCTTCTGGAAAACCCACAACCCAATTTCAGCTACATTGTGCTACCCTACTAATTGCTATTATCCTTTATTTTAAAATGTTTTAAAGATATCTTCCAATCATTTCTTTCCAGAAAGAAAAATACATTGTGATGCTGTGATAAAATTTTCTGAAAATGTCTTCTTCACTTTTCTTCTAAGCTCTCCTTATCTGCAGAGGTGTCAAAAATCCAAAATGTTTGTGTCCAGATCACTGAAAAATGTAATGAGGACTAAACTGCTATTTGTCTTTTTGTACTACTGATAGCCTTTTAGGAAACCAGAGAGATGTCACACTGTATTTTTCAACTCTTTTCCACAGAAATGCAAGAAGAATCATAATTCTTCAATTTTGTTAAGCACCATTCAGTCCTTTGAGCTTATAAAAATAAATGCTCTTCATGATTTACACTATATTTTAAGAGATCCATTCTCAGTTTCTGCCTCTTCTGTCGTTACCCCTCAATTTCTTCTACTACTTACACAGAAGAAGGCATGACCATTTCCTACTCCTTCATAGAGTCTGAAATTCCCTTAGTACAAAAAAAAAATACGAAAAAACACCAAACAGAAAAGCATGATTAATTCTGTAATAGAAATAAAAGAAGGCTAAGTGCCAATCTGCCAAACTCTGCTAGCTTTTGCCTTCTCCCTCTGTGCTTTTTCTACTATAAGATCTTCGAAAGCAGAACAATGTCTTCCACTGCTTTTGTTCAACATGTAATACAATGAGGTATTGATGATCAGGACTAATTCTGGACACCAACATAAAAGCAGGCAGCTGTTGCTGAAGGTCTTTCCTGAGCATCGTTGTTTATAACAGTTCTAGGGTCTGATCAGGATTTTTTAATCTTCCAGTGCCCTTGCACAATTCACAAGTTGCGCTGCAAGTCCTTCATGTTGGGGTAATCCAGGCCGTTTCTTCTTCACACTCCTTTTCCTTCATTCATTGTTCAAAATGTTTTAATAAACTAGCTTTGACCTGATGACCCAGTTATTTATCAGTAACTATTAGTAACCCCAGGTGATACAGCTGTTCTAGAAAAATGAAATCACATGGTGTAGAGCTTCACACACCACAAATATTTCAAGATACTGGACTAGAGCTAGGTAGGTTATTGAACACAATCTTATATTTTTAAGCCAGTGACTCTCTCATAATTATAGGAATTTTGTCTTTTGGGAATTTTACCTACTGCAACCACATCAGTAAGCAACAATTGTACAGAACAGGATTTTGTTCATATTACAGTTGGGGCATACACAGTTTCAGAAATGATCCACTTCATGTGTGGTAAATCAGTGAAACCTGATGCTAAAGCAATGAAGATAAAATAAAAATTCATCAGTTTCTCACGTTGAAATAGATTTGTCATTTGATGTTACATGGGGACAGATGACACTGACTACTATGCCACCCTGAAAACATCTGCTAATTAACATTGCTGCAGTAAAGGTAGGTGATGGATTAAATTATCTGTAGTTAAGACTCAGTGTACCTTCAGCTATTGTACAGTAAAGTGAGAAAAGTCTGTGTGAGGTTTAGCTCTGAATGACAGCAGAGAGCACTTACCCACCTCTAACAATGTCTTTGTCATGAAATGCTGTGGTAATGATACACAGACTTGTCTGCAGCTTTGGCTTTCCAGTTCATCTGGTGTTAAAATGAGCTTTCACAAGGACAGGCAGACAGAAGTGGAATTAAAGCTTTAAAGAAGTTTAAAGAAGCTAACCTTCACCATCCTTGTGGCCATGATTTGACAGAAGGAAGGAAACTATCAGAGTCCTCATGGTAAACAACTGTGTGAAGGGACATATCACAGATGTAACTCAGCCCCAGTTCTACCCTTCTCCATGCCAGAGACTCCAGAGGGATGTGCCTCGACACATCAAAGAGCCATTTCTGAGGAATATGGACTGAATGACAGCCAACATCTTAAATTTGTCAAAGACCTCTTCTAAAGACAAGGTCTTTACAGAACCAGTGCAGGGGTAAAATCAGTAAAGATCATTGGCTAAAGATCTGGAAAAGAGAAGATGACAACCACCAGACTTTAAAGGATCTGAGCAAGAGAAGGTGCTTGGAATCCTTACAAAGGCAGTGGCAGATGGGGTGGTTAAAGAGAGGGGCGGATTCTTCTGGAAAGGCAAAATTATGAAGTATTTTTAAAAAAACATACAAAGTGAGGAAGGGTGAAAAGCAATTATTTCCAAAGTCTAGATGGGTCATAACTTCATGCTGAGAAAAGATCTTTCGCAGCTCAGTATTCTCTTCAGTTTCTCCAGGTCTTCAAAGTGGTGACATGGCAATGGTGAACTAGGAGGTCTCACAGATCTTGTCTTTCTCCTCTCTTACGTCAGACATCTCCAGACTGCATTTAGAGACAACATTTTGGCTCAGACTCTCTTTCATGCACCCCTGAAAGCAAAGGACAAGGCCAATATCTGTTCCTTCACCGATTATCTGCCTTTGTGAGACTAAGTCATACTGACTAGCATTTATATGCTCATTCCCATAGCCTTGAAGGCCGTAAAGCTAACCCACTACTGAACAAGGCTCACATTGCAGAATTAGACTCTCATCCTTAAGGACCTTTTTTTGTTTAGGACATCAGTCATCTCTTCCTTTCCTAAAGATTAGAAAATTTCCAATCTGTTTTTACAACACAAGGAACAGCTTCTCCAGCTATGCAGATATGTCATTCTGCTGTTGTCAAACTCTATATCTGAAATTTAACTTGACATAGAGTGATGTAATCATGGCCCTGGTGACTTGTGTAATTCTGTCATGAGCCTCCCTTATATTTGATGTTTTCATTAGGACCCCAAACTATTTTTAGAGATTTTACTTTCTTGATATTAGCCCTGCAATTTTTGGGTGTCTTTCAAATAATCAGTATCATGGTCACAATGTTGATGAGAAAGTTTCCAGATGGTTTAAATTAGAAGGAAAATAGGATTTTGATGATGATGCAGAGGTTGTGTAAGTCGTCATGAAGCAGTTAATGTGCTGTTGACTTGTACTGATCAAAAAGCCCAAGGTAAATGCCATGTTATCTAGATTGAACTGTGGGCATGGTGTGATGTGAAATAATTACAAACCCACGCACTTCAGCTGGTGCAGGTGAGCATGTGGGTTCATTTCTTCAGTCATGATCTTTCCATAACACAAAAAGCCAATAAAACTTCTAAGCAAATTTCCCTCCGTCTCTCCCTGTCTGAAATTATCATAGGAAGGAAGAATATGAGGCTGGAGTAGGAACAACTCTTCTTCAATGCTATAGCTGGAACACTGAAGAAGTTGCCTGGTTAAAAGAGGTCCTGAAAAGCAGAGGTGACAGAGGCCCTGATTGTCTATTAAATGCATACTATACATGCCCAGAAAAAACATTTAAGGATTAATCCCTTTGTCTTGCATCCTATTCCCTGGCTTGTTCCAATACAAGAGAATTGCCACCTTTGATGTTTTGGTTGGAATTTTGCAAGACCTCATGTTGACTTTGTAGGTCTGTTTTGATAACTAGTCATCTGTAGGATTTTGCTAGATGAAAACTGCAGTGGCTGTCAGCAAAGCTGGCTGCCAATTAGCAGCTCAATATCCAGTGAAATTGGTGGTGTAACCACATGTTATGGAATAACCCCAGCTGGCAACTAAGCACCACACAGTCGCTCACTCACTCTCCTCTGGTGGGATGGTGGAGAGAATTGGAAGGGTAAAAGTGAGAAAACTGATGGGCTGAGATAAACACGGTTTAATAGGTAAAGCAAAAGCCACATGTGCAAGCAAAGCAAAACAAGGAATTCATTCACTGCTTCCCATCAACAGGCAGGTGTTCAGCCACCTCCTGGAAAGCAGGGCTCTATCATGCGTAACAGTGACTTGAGAAGACAAATGCTGTAACTCTGAAAGTCTCCCACTTCCTTCATTTTCCCTCAGCTTTATGTGCTGAGCACAACATCATATGGTATGGAATATCCCTTTGGTCAATTGAGGTCAGCTGTCCCAGGTGTGCCCCCTCCCAGCTTCTTGTGCACCCCCAGTCTCCTCTCTGGTGTGGTGGTGTAAGAAGCAGAAAAGGCCTTGGCTCTGTGTAAGTTCTGCTCAGCAGTAACAAAAACATCTCTGTATTATCAACACTGTTTTCAGCATAAATTCAAAACATCGCCTCATACAGTTATTATGAAAAAAATTAACTCTATCCCAGCCAAAACCAGCACACTGCAATACTGTGGGAAAAATGCCGATGCCAATGGGTCATTAGCTCCCATTCTCAAATACCAGAACAGAAAGAAGTCACCTTCCAGAATTCACAAGGAAAGGACAGAGAAATCTGGTTCTTTGGCAAAGCAGAGTTGTTTATTATAAAATGTATATGCATTAAAATTTCCAGGACAAGAAAATAAAAAATGCAAAATGTTTGTAATGCGCTTGACAGAAAATGCTTTAGCAAAATATTCTCTGAACTCAGTTGTCCTTACGATCTCCCACATTTCTGCAGCAAAGGGAAAGGTAAATGCATATACAAAGCAGAGTAGGTGGGTGAAAGCTACAGGACATGGCTTTTCCTCTGTTGTTGCACACCCCTCTGTACCTACCCCGGAGCAGAGAAGTTAAAATAATTGTGAAAAGGTGGTTAGAGGAAAGGAGTTAAAAGCAGCCATTCTCTGCAATATATTGATTGTAAAAGTCACTCACAAATTCACTGCCAACTTCATGTTATTTTCATGCTGCTCTTTGCAATATGAAGTTCAAATCTGGCTTCATCCCTTGGTGATGCAGCAAATGTCAACCTCAGGACAGTCGTCAAAAAAAATACATGCCTTCAGGGTTGAGGGAGAAGGTGCTGCTGAGACCTTGACCTCTCACACAGATGTCCTGAGATCTGGACCAGGATTCCCAGCGTATTCTCTGGCTCTGCTGGCCTGTAAAAACCAGGCCTGCGCTTTTGCTCTGATACTATTTAGTCCTCCTTCCAACTTGGAAGAGAAACCTCAACTTGAGTCACTAGAGCTGTCCATCCTCTAAATGTCTCAGCTGAAACAGCAAAGAAAGAGGGTGAGAATTTCCAGCTGTGAGGAATTGCAGAAGACAATGCTGAGAAGTTTTCACTTATGAAACATGAACATCAACAGTTCAGATTCTGTAATTAAAATCTGGATGTAGACAAAGATACCCTTTGAAGCAAAACAGTAGATTTCTGAGTCAGCAAAGTTAAGGAAGATCCCTGCTCTTAAGGAGACTGATGAAAAATGCCTCAGACTCATTTGATGGGGAGGACCCCTTTCATTCCAGGGCCTCAAAGTACAATGATGGTCACTGGCTGTTGCCAGTGCTGGACCTTTGGTGACAGGCAGGTCCCAGTGGTGCTGTCACAGGATCTGGCTGGGCTCCCAGTTCCAGATCCTCTTCCAGCCTCCAAAGGAGAGTGTTTTCAAATGCCTGACCATGCTGCCTGTGATGACTGGAGAGGGTCTCTGCAATCTCCCTTTTTGACAAGATTTCAGGTTGCACCGATGTTGCATAAATGGTATCAGGCTTACTCAAAACCTAGCACAGTTTATTCGTCAAGACGAACATGGAGAGATGAACCTATAATAGGAAATCAGTGCAAGTTCTGTCTAATGTCACATTTTTACTTTCTCCAAGCTTCTTGGTGAATGTGTGCTGAGTCTGGGTTTTCTCTCACCCTCTCAGGGGGCAATTTGTGCCTTCTTTACCTACAAATCTTGATGCCGTCAGCCTTGAGCAGCTGTCAACTTCCAGCTTCCTTTGTGCAAGGAGTTTTGTAGCTGAACAGTTTCTTTGATCCCTAGAGTCTCTCTTCAAGAATGGTTTCATAACTAATACTCTATCATGTTTCTTAGTTCTGCTCTATAGATTGTCTTTAATATATGTCCACTGCACTTTGAGGAACGTGGTGGGTGTAGATGTGGAACCACATTACAACATCATTGTTGGTCTGGTATGAGTGTTAAAACAGTACCAAACCACTATGAAGGCTGTAGAGGCAGCATCTGATCTATATCAATGTTAAGCTGAACAAGGATCACATAGGTTATAATGCTGTGACTTCTTCAGCAGAAAACTAGACCAAAATATGACTAGCCTGGAAGGGTCTGAACTGCTGTGCTTTGAGAGCTGGCAGGTCTCAGATAAAGCAAACTTGAAAAACTCAGTGTGATCTAGTCTTACGAAAATGGTGCTGTGCCTATGTCTGATTACAAATAATGGTTGCAAAAAGTGTGGCACAGAAGGTCTACCTGGGGTCACAAGACAAATTCCAGGGACACACACATTACAGAGGCTCCCATCATCAAACTTGAAAGGTAACTGAGATAAGAATCAACAATGAATTGATTTGTTGGAGAATCTCAAACAACATGTACAGAAGGACTGAAGTAACTGAGCCCTAGTACACAGCACAGACAGGAACATTTCCAGTGCTGCCTTAAACAGTAGTACTGGTACCTCAGAGGGGAGTATGTTGGTTTACACAACGAAAGGAGGTTCACCCAATGCAGGGAGATTTACAGGGTAATTAACCATTGGTTTCTTTAGTATGGCATGTTTAACTTCCCTATTATGATTATTATTCAAACACGAGGCTTGGGAAAGAAAATGTGGGGAAGTGCTTCTGGAAAAGCTCATGCACAGTGCCCCCTGCACTGACTGTTTTGTTCTGCAAATGGTCTTTGTCAGAAGCTCAAGAAACTATGCGTAGTTCTCACCCTCACACAGGATGACAGACGAGTCTCCTGGCTATTTTCCTTGACTGTTTCATCAGTTCAGCTAGCTTTTTCTTTCAGGCTATGCTGGATGCCACATAATGGTGTGACTAATTGAAGTTGTTTCTTTCTCTCCTCCTCCTCCAGATCTCTTGATTAATATTTTGTTGTATACCTTAATTAGCACATTTCTGGCTTCTGGCTGCTTCTATCTCTCAGAGCTTTCTAAAGAGACACTAGTAAAACTTTACACATTGTATTATGACAAATACCACAGATACAAACTCCTTACTAGATTTGTAATTATATCATGCCCACAGAATTCTATTACAGACTCAGCATGACACCGCAGATGGTGAAATGGGGAATGGACTGCTTCCTGTACACATGGAATTAATTCTGGTAAATCCCATCATAATCGTGTTACAAAGTTATACCATTAAAAGGAAAATAGCAATTGTTAGCCTTTCTAATACAGTTTGTATTTTCCAGTGGTTTTATTTTAGTGGCTCAGTTTCCAGCCTACTGAATCATGCTCTCAAATAGGATTTATGTATAAAAACACAGAGGAAACCAGCTCTGCCATTAGTTTTCCAATGAAAAACATTTGTATTAGCTATAAGAAGCAGACTTTATATTTCACTTAAAGATGTTTAAGATGCCTTCAGCTTCTGCTTTTGCCCTTAGATGCATGGAAATTAATCCCCATTGAGACTCAAGACACCTTTACAATTGATGGGTAAGTTGCAACTTTTACCCAGTTTTAAAGCAGGTTAGGAGGCAGATGCGGTCCCAGACTTGGCAACCTCTAGTCTTCCCTTTGGAGGCAATAAAGCCTGCTGCAATTTTGTGCCTATTGATGTGAATCAGAAGAAAAGGGCCTCCTTTGAGATTCTGCGAACATGGCTACATAAAAGCCCACTTTAAGCTCTTTGCATACATTTTGCTTTCTGTTGTGGGGTTGGGGGGCAGAACACCACTACTACGAATGTATTTGATACAACCACTTTTCTTGATTTAAAACTATTATTTTCACACTTCAGGTTGCTAGTAAAAATTCAGAGTTTCTGGGAAAGTGTAAATTTCCTGTGTTTTCTGTGAGTACCTAGCTATACAACTTCTATTAATACTGAGATGAACCTATGTAGCTAAATACCTGTGAACAAATGTGCCTCTTTCATATCCCAAGACTTGGCAAATCAATTTAGTTTCCACAAAATGTAGAAGACAATGACGCAGAAAGACAATAAGCTACGTCCACTGCTCCGGGCATGTGGTCCTTGAATGAATACTTATCTATTTTATTTATTTATTTTTAGCAGAGTTGTAGGCTTCAAACATTGCATCACTTGCTTGGTACAGCAATTATGGAAACTTAGATTTTACCAGCATCAACCACAATAATATAAAACATCCACAGCTATAAAAGCAGAAAGACATCAGTAAGTGAAACAAGTGTGCATGCACTTTTTCTGCTAAATAAAGATGAGAAAAGATGCTTGGATAGTACACAATTATCATCTGTCTTTCTATAGAGACTGTCACTCTGCATCTTATAAAAATTAAATAAAGCAGACATGTAGAGCCAGATGGTTATTTCCTGTTATTAGCTTTAAGGGACAAATTAATCTCTGTTGCAAATCCATTGACTTCAACAGGGTCTCTATTGACTTGAGAGAAATTACATTGCAGATGATTTGGATGTGGGTTCTGGAGGATGGGGACCATTTAGGGAGTCATCTGTGTACAACTTCTGCATTACACTTGGCTGTCATGAGTTGTCTGTGTATTTGGATACAAATTAATCATGTAGTTCCTTGCACTACAAGAGCAGCAGATTTGGACTATACTATGAAGCACAGTGCTCGGGTTTTGGAAACAGTATAGCAGATATAACTGGAATAAACTGCTTTGGTGTTGAACCAGTTTTAAATTGTTGCTGGGTTTGGAGCAAGTTCAAGTATCTTTGTGGGACTTGTGTAATGAAGATGCACCTCAAGCCTCATAGTTCTCTTTTACTCTGTTCTTACCTTCCTTTTTCACTTATGGATTCATCTTCTAAAAAATCATTGACTAAGTACTATGAACACCTGAGTCAATCCTGCAACAGCAGACCAAAGGAGGAAGCAGCTCCATCTTACCATTGAAGCAGGTCGCTGTGCTACTACATCCTAGCCACGCTCACCTGCACTGTCATGTGAACTGGGAAGACTGGAAAGTCTGGAAGGAAGAATGGATGGAGTCTTTGGAGGAAGCAGGTACTCTCTGACTGGCTAACAGATACTTAAGGACAAAAGTGGTGAAACACTGGAACAGGTTTCCTAGAGAGGTCGTAGGTCCCCCATTCCTGGGAACATTCAAGATAAGGTTGGATGGGTCTTCAAGCAACATAATCTAGTTGAAGATGACCCTGCTCATTACTGGGGAGCTGGACTAGATGACCTTTAAAGGTCTCTTCCAACCTAAACTATTCTATGATTCTATGAAAAGCACTTTCTTTCTGGGGAAGAAGAATCTGTCTCACTGCTAACACTAAGGGTGGGATTATGTTAAATTCAAGTGTCTAAAAATTGCACATTTATTTAAGACAGCCATAATGTCTTTAGACAGTAGAAGCAGGCATCTCCCATGCCTAATATATTCCATACTAAAGCATGTGTAGGAGCAAAATGGGATCAATTCCTCTCTGGAGACAGCTCTTTATCTACGTGGACTGTAGATGTAGCCTGCCTTTCCAGCACTGGCTGTAAAGCAAGTGAGATAAATCCAGGTCAATCTTGCAAGATTATTCCAGGCAGAGTGTTATGATTTAGTACAAGCCTCTTAAATGACCTCTTGAAATCATATTGAATGCTTGTTCAAAAACAGTGAGAAAATGGATGCAGATGTTTCCCATACTTCATGCATCTTTATGTCTACTCTGCTGCCTATATTTTAATGACATTAAAAAAGACATTTACAAATTTAGCCATCTATGTGGTCTTCTGCTTATTTTAGGTAAACCTATCCACCACTTCTAAGCACTCAAATAAATTCAGCAGGTATTCTCCAAGCATATTTAAGTCATAAGGATGGTTTAGGCCTCCTAGGCTTGCTCAAGATATAGCAGGAAGGGGCAGTGCTGATTAGGATTGAAACTTAGCAACACCTTAGGCATTAAATACACAATAAATGTGATACTTGGTCTCATGGTTGGATTTGTAGCCATCAGGCTTAATTATTAAAACTGCCCTTGAGTGGAAAAAATTTACAGACACTGGACCATGAAAAATCCATGAATGGACAAATATCCTTGCAGTCCAGTGATTAGAGCACAAGTTAGAGCTCTATGTTTGAGTCCTTTCACAGTAGAAGAGGGGTTTAACTGGTTTTTACTGTTCCCTTGGTGGCTGCCTGACATATCCATTATCATATAGAATGAGAGCAGCTCCTTCTTCAAATATACCTTAAAGAAAACAGTGAATCCCAACCAAGTTATTAGAAGACTACTGTCAACTATTTTCAGTCATCTCAATCCGAGATGTGTAAATGGTATTCTCCAAGGCCTTGAAAGGTGAATCTGAAGCATTTTCCTTGCTCTTGACAGTTTAATTTTTTTTGTCTCTACCTTAAGGTTTTACTGTGCTCTGCTCGCTTGTCTCCGTAGACATTCCCAGAACAATGGGACTGGGTATTATGTAGCACAGCTTAAGGACTTTCCCTCTCTTCATATATTATAGGAGGGAATCTGAGTTTGTAAGCCCCAGCACCAGAGACAGCACAAGAGACTCCATTTCTCCCTAAACCATCAGTCTCACTCAACCTTTGGTTCTCAGATATGAACATGATTTCCGTCAGCTGGCTTCAAGCAGTCAGGGTTGCGAACACCCAGGCCGATGTTAATAAGGTGACTCAGCAGTGCTGAACTGAACATGGCACAGGCTTTCCTGAGCAAAGAAATACTGCCTAGGATATTCAGCTGTCATTTGGCATTGAAAAAGCACAGTCATTCTGCAGTGTCCCTGAACGAGTTCCTTCAGGCTGGATCCATGAGGGAACCTTGGCGTCACATTGAGCATCTTCTACCCAACAACAGGCTGGCCTGCTCTTTGTGGTTCATCGTAGGTCAAGGTACCTATCCAAAGAACTGAGCACCCTTGCCTAGGACTCCTAAAATCAGCACAGATGAGCAAGAGGCCTTCAAGATAACCTGGGAGACATACCAACTACAAGGACCCTGCCTCGTCCTAGCTCCAACAGTCAACTGGTCACTTGGATCCATTGTAAAGACAGGAGCTTATCACCTTTCGGGCTTCTCAACTGTGAACTACATCTTTGAGAGTGCAGGTAAACACAGTCAACCTTGTCTTGCAGAAACCAGGAGCAAGTGCATTGTAGGTTGCAATCTGGTGGCAATGACATTCCTAGGGCATGTTCATAAATCCTGCTATGGGTGGTAGTTTAACGGAAGGTCCCAATCCAGCTGACATCCCCTCAGAGGGTAGTAATCACAAAGGACTAGGGTCTTGCAGGCTTAGCTTTTCTCAAGCTCTTCTTCTGAAGCTGGGCCTTCTTCGGTCAGATAATTAAATGTTAAGAGAATAAAGGGCATGAACTGTGTTTTCCTGTGAGCTGGAGAACTGATGTAAAGATTTTGCTGCTTTTACGTATGTCAACCAACCAGAATTTAAACTACTTCAGCACTGGTAGCTGCTGAGTGGGGCTCTTTAAGAACCGGAGGGTTCAAAGAGCTAACATGCATCCAGTGCAGTCTTATGCTCTACTAATCCCACTCTGCTGATGTTACAAGAAATGCTAATGAAGGTTGAGCTGTACAGCTTTGACCAGCAGGCAACAAGCAAATCCCAGCACTGCAGACTGAGGACTTAGCTGTAGTTGTCAAACTCTGGGGTTTTTTCCTCATGAAATTCAAATAGCAGAGATGCTAAAATAAATCAGATGGTGGAAGGATTCCAGAGCAAAAGGATCCCAGGGCATGAAATTATTCTTAGTTTGTCAGAGTGTTCTTAAGTGTTTTGGTTTTAAATCAAGCTTATTGTGCTATTTATTAAACATTTTAGGATATTAGGGTGATTTATTTGGGAACATCAGATGCCAGCTGATTACTTCTGAACGAGACAGTGAGGAGAATAAGGATAAAAAGACAATGTCTTTTACTGCAGGGCTTTGAAAGGCCATCTGCCATCACAGCTGAGATACTCACTTTAGGGAAGAGGTGGGACTTTGTGAAGTAAACTGCAGGAGAAGTCTTTGTCCTGCCCCTACCACTGCACTGGGGTGCTCTGGGCATGGTCCATGCTGCACCTCAGGGTGCAGCCAGTGGGGCTGGACAGGTCTGACCAGTTTCCACTTGTGTGTCTCAGCACAAGAAACCAAGCTGTGGTCCACCTGAGATGCCTCTAACTGCCATGATTTCTAATGCAATAGCCCAATAAAGGGAATAAACCTCAATGTAATGGGGGTGTAAACCTACATTATTTGAAGCTCTGTCTAGACAGGAGACCAAAAAATCTCACAAGTTTTTTTGTGCAAGACAACACAGTGCTGCCTTACATCAATAATATAGACTATCCCCTATTATCCAGGAATGCCAATGTCAGAACATATATGTCAATTGGAAAGGAAGAACATGTTTTTAACTTATTTGCCCTTCTCTATAACCAGAGGGTCTTTCTCTGGTTATAATGAAGATGAACAACTTCATGTCTGTGGTATGTACTCTGGAGATACTGAGAAGTAGGGAATATTATGATTCCTCTTTAATTTCAAAAATTGTTTGCAATATGCTTAATTAGTCCTGGTAGAAACAGAAGTGACAGGAACATAAACCACAGAAGGAGTTCAATTCATCTTGAATTTTCTTGGCTTGGAAAGAGTTCCAATTGTGGCCAAACATAGTCTTGTGCAAGCAAAATTATCCTTATCTTCCTTAGGTTGCCTGAACAACTTATTTGAGTGGAGAAAAGAAGTAAGAAACTTCCTTTCCTTTTACCACATGGAAACAGCACTGGGTATCAGAATAGATTTTCCTTATCCACTTACTTACAGAACTTCATCCTTTGCTGAAGCTGTTATTACTGTTGAATAGGAATTTTGGAGGCAAAGGCATCAGCCACTGCCTGAATATGTTGTACATAACGTGCACTGGTTACAAATAGCTTGGGGAAAATTGAGAACTCATTAAGTAGTTGGTATTTAAAAAAACCCAAACACTAAAAGTTCTTTATTGAGCCTAAACAGCTGCAGTTATGTATGTTTTTTTTCCAGGATCAGTAAGATAATGAATTTTGTTACTGTTTTTGTCTGAATGTTTTTTATTTCATTCTAAGATATGTCCTGAATGTAATGCACTTTGCCAATGTGATCAGACTGCCAACAAAGTGAATGCAAACAATAGAAATAAAATATGTGGGAATCTGACACTTACTTGGACCAAGATTTTCAACTTAAGAGTTCACCATTTGGAAAAAACATCGGTCTTGATTTCACAATTGTAGGTGTACCACTGGTTAAAATAGAAAGTCACAAAACTGAGGAATTGACCTTATGTTGGCCATTTAATTCAGCAAGGGATTCAGCGTGATTGTGGCACAAGGAGGCCATTGTAATGTAGGTGTTTGCCATACAGAGTTGTGTGGGGACGAAGAAGGGAATATTACAAAAGGGAGAAAACAAGTAGTTCTTGGCTTACTCAGGCCATTTACATGATGTCCCTGTTTGATCTAAACAGAACTAATTCTCTACTCAGTGATTTTACTTTTCAGTTGAGAGTCTCCTAAGTGACTGTACTTTCTGAACCTAAAGGCATGGGTTTTTTAGACAACATTTGCTTCTGCAGGTGGTAGTGCTTGATGTTCTTAGTTGCTACTAGAATGGAATGCAAAATATAGTTCTTGCTTATACTTGTTTGTATGGAGACCAAGGCCACTTGAAGGCTGAGACCAGGGCCACTGCCGTATCATGAGTGTCATACTGTGGTGTCGTAAGTGAGGTGTTGCACAGGAGTGGACATGACAGATGACCCAAAACTGACCAACAAGGTATTTAATCCCATATACATCATATTTGGTATAAATCTGAGGGATTATGAGGGTCAAGTTTTCTTTCTTCTGCCATGGCAGATATCTGAGCAGGACTCTGCTAGTTTATCTGCCTTCTTGAATCCTGCTCCCACTTTCTGCTGAGTCTGATCTGGGACTTTTCCAGTGCCCTGCTCCTCTAAGTATCTGGTGATGTAATCAATACTGGGTGGGGGAGGGGGAAGATTCAATACTGGTTTTGCATATATTTCATTATTTTCCTATTTACATTATTATTTTTTCATATTATTATTACTGTTTCATTAAACATATTTTAATTATATTTTCCAACCCATAAGTCTCTCTCACTTATTCAGTTTCTCTTCCTCTTCTGGGAGGGGGGAGGAGTTAATAGACAGCATGGCTCAGTTGTTTAGTGACCAGCCCAGCCCAAAACCTTGACACATGACTAATGCCATAGGGTGCCCAATCTCAAGCCCCTTAAGAGGTGCTTGTTTTCAAAAGTGTTGGAGTACATAGATTTTGAAATCATGCCATTGAAGGTATATTTCCATTGCTGCTGAAGCACAAGTCAGAACTTAAATACAAACTCTCAGGATCATACCTAAAGGTCACCAAGTGTGACTCCTAGAGTGGAGCAGCCCAGGCTCTCATCCATGCCACCTGGATGCCATGTGAGGAGTCATAGCCCAGGCCACAGTATGTGGCTAAGCATAATGTACTTGTCCAAGGCTTTGTTACAAGTGGGAGATGGATCAGGAGAGCTGCCATGATGAAGAACAGTCTTCTGCCTGTCCAGTCCCTTGCAGTGGAGGCTTTCCTGCCAGCCCTCATGAAGTCACCACAAAATGCAGAAACTGGAAATTACTGGTTATTTTGGGACACTTAGACTTCTTTCACATCTCCCAGAGAAAATATGAGTTGGAGAGCTGCAGACTTGGATAAAGGGATAGATATTCATGTCATTCTTCTGTTGTTAGGTCCTGTGTGATTTGTACTTTTTCCCTCAGGACAATTTTGCTCCTGCAAATGATAGGATATGACAAATAGACTGAACTGCATTGTTTGCCTTTCTGAGATATAAGGATTAGCATAAATCCTGATGGCTTCTCTTTGGTCCTGCAAAGTCAAGCCTTGGCATCATAATAATGATATAAACATCAACTTCCACTGCCAAGATTTTCCCTGTGTACCTCTACAATGCACCACTATAGCACTACAATAAAGAAAATATTGGTTGCAGATTTGTTTCCTAATGACTCTCATATGCATAGTTCCTTGAAATACTGCACTAATAATTCCATACGAATGTCTCCTTTCCAAGAACTACTTAGGAGTCAAGAAATGGAAGCTACTCTTGTTTAAAATACTAAATCTTGCATTGACCTGTTTTGATTATGTGATCTGACAGACCAAATATATTTTGAGAAAAGTTATCTGAATGCTATTTCCAGAAAGATACATGACAATCTTCATCCACCTCTTTTCTATCACCTCAATATTGTTTGCAAAACATTTTCCATTCATACCTACATAGTGGTTGTTAGAATTGCCCAGAACATCTGTCTTTTCGGAGATATTTTAATCTAATTTTAGTTTTTCTTAGAACATCCCTTGAAGCAATGTCTGATGCTATGCAACATGCATTTTCCCTTCAAATCAACATTACCTTACTTTGGTGCAGTTCAGAGAGTGAATTAGTAATCTGCAGGTGATTAACAGCTCTCTGGTAAAGCCTACACCATTTTCCTTGCTATGAAATGTTTATTTCAGCTGCACATAGGGACAAAATCACTCACAGTGAGAATGATGAAGCACTGGAAGAGAAACCCAAGGAGGCTGTGGAAATGTGCATCGTTGGTAATTTTCAAAACTCTATTGGACAAGGTCCTGAGCAGCCTGGTTTAACGCTGCATTTTGCCCTGCTTTAAGCCAAGAAGTAGATTAGATGGCTTTAGAGACTCCTTCCAAACTACCTTATTCTGTGAGTCTGTATTACATGCACAAGGTTTTCTGTAAGCTCTGTCTGACTTCTCTAGAAAGAAAGAAGTGAAATACATGATGTACAAACATCAGTTATTATACCAAAGTTAACATATGTATTTGCAGCAAGATCATTACCAGAGTGTACAGATTCCTAGGGGGCATTATGAAAAGTTGTTTAAAATTCAGCTTGGACATCTAGCCTCAACACATGAACCTTCTGTGTGCACTCTTGTGGCTGGATCTCATCCTCTCTAACAAGGAGGG
>NW_010186558.1:0-1992 GCF_000695765.1 Mesitornis unicolor | reverse complement strand
CCTGTGTCACCCCTGTCCCCGGGGTGTCCCTAAGCCCCTCAGCCCCCCCCAGGACCCCCTTGCTTCACCCATAAAGGTCCCCTCGTGTATGTGTCCCCCAGGATCCCCGCAGGCCACCCCAGGGTCCCCAGAACGATCCCCCCAAGTCTGCCCTTGTCTGGGGAGGGGCTGTAATGCAGGGTGGGGGGCGTCATTCTCCTCATTCTCCTCATCCAACCCCCACCTCATCTCCAGGACTTTGACAGAGGGGTCGTTCCCTATACACTCATTATTTCTGATCCTGGAGGATGTATTTCCCACCTTCCCGGTGTTTGCTTTAAGGGAACAATAAGATCTTCTTGTCAAGTCTCTCAGAGTCATTCACCTTCCTGGAGACTGGCACGCTGCCCTCTTCACCTGCTCCGCTGCTGGACACAAACGGCTATGCTCTCAGACTGAGCTATATCATAAATATATTTCCCAGTGTGTTTCCCCCGTATGTCTCTACGCTTCTCTCAATGGTTGGTCTTCATTCCATTTTCTGTTGTTTTTTCAACAGCAGTTTTCACTGTGAAGACATCTCCTCATAGGACGTATGAATTTATGGATAAACATGAAGGACTACCCTTAGGGGTGTCATGGCTTAACCCGTGAGGAGGAGGGAGAAGGGGAAGGAGGACGAGGAGGAGAAGGAGAAGAAGGAGGAGAAGGAGAAGGAGAAGGAGGAGGAGGAGGAGAAGGAGAAGGAGGAGGAGGAGGAGAAGGAGAAGGAGGAGGAGGAGGAGAAGGAGAAGGAGGAGGAGGAGGAGAAGGAGAAGGAGGAGGAGGAGGAGAAGGAGAAGGAGGAGGAGGAGGAGAAGGAGAAGGAGGAGGAGGAGGAGAAGGAGAAGGAGGAGGAGGAGGAGAAGGAGAAGGAGAAGGAGGAGAAGGAGAAGGAGAAGGAGAAATAGAGGGTGTCCCCAGTAAACTCCCACATTTATAGTGAGTGCGATGTTTATGGTAATCCTGTTTATGATAATCCTGTTGGCCAGCTTGGTCAGCTGCTCTGAAAGACCCTGGCTTTCACTGCCCCTGGCTTCTGACTGCCTCAGAGCTGCTCAGAACCCTGATCACTGCACACCAGAGCTGGCTGAAAGCTAAAACAAAGCATCTGATCAACTTTGTTTCCACGAAATAAAGTACTCTAGGTTTTGCAGAAATGCAAACTTCCTGAACAGCTGTGTGAAACCAGGACAAGAGGTGATGTCTTTCTAGTTAAAATCGGTTTTAAATAGGAATAGGCACAGATAATTTATCTTTTATTTGAGTTAATGGCTCCGTAGTTGGCAGGTCTTCGTATGCTGCCAGCAGCACTTTCTGAAACAGAGCACAGTTCCTCTGGGAGCCTCGCCAGGATTTGGAGCCAAAGGTAATGGGGGAATCCTCTCTACCTTGCACATCTTGGCATTCCCTTCGATATCCCTTATCGGCTCTACCTACACGTAGTGTAGCGGGTGTGTAGGGGGGATGGGTCCTGTAGGGGGGATGGGTCCTGTAGGGGTGATGGGTCCCGTAAGGTGGTTGGGTCCCACGGTATAGGGTGGATTGGTCCTGTGGGGTGGATGGGTGCTGTAGGGTGGTTGGGTCCCATAGCCTGTGGGGTGGATGGGTCCCGTAGAGTAGTAATTTAAAGCTTCATTTTTTAAAGTTGTTTATGCTTCATGATCTCTAGAGTATTACTTTACTGTGTTAATTGTGTCTCCCATGCTAGGAACAGCGGTCGTTAGAGGGTCGGTGACTTTATTTAAAGCCCTCCAGCCATGTGCCATGTCCTATTTGTTTTTGTTATGTGATGACAGTGGTTTTATTTTCTCCTATGACACCCAAATTATTACTGTCATTGATTAATTCTGTCACAGGTTTTATGGCAGGAGCAGTTAATGGTTCACTTTTAGGCAAGAAGGCTGTGTGAAATACGGATTTACATTGGATGCTTTGGGTGTGAAGGGACCTTAAAGCCCCCCCAGCCCAACC
>NW_010186557.1:25402-38653 GCF_000695765.1 Mesitornis unicolor | reverse complement strand
TATCTCAATTATAAATTAAGACTCTTCTCAGTAAGACTGCTATTAGCTATTCGCAAGCAAAGCCTTTTATTAAAATCTCACAAGTTACACACCATTACTTCACACAATGCAACAAAAACCACCAAACAGAAACTGAGCCATTTCCTATTTATAGTTAGGGGTTCTTTACAAGGCAAGTGCTACTAACAGATGGCAAATCATCTTGAATTCTTCTGCTCAAATCTGATCAATGAACACTAAAAAGTATATTTGCTGTTAATGGAGAAGGGCAATGGAGCAGTAAGTAAAATAAATATCCCCTCTAAGAGCCTTCTGTGACTATAACTAGTTTCACAATCTCAGAAAACCTTCTTAAAACTTAATGCAAGTTAACTAGCTTCATTAGGATAATAAATACTTCTTTCCACTATCTTGAAAACCATTATGTTCTCTGGAAAGTGTTTTGTGACTGAATTTTAAACCAGACGGATGACTACCAACAGTCTAAGTGAAGTCTGAATTTAGAGGACCACCACCATTCTGCAAGCATATCGATGAGCGAGTCTCAATATTTAGTGCCACCAGATAATACTGAAATAGCAGGAACAACAGGACCAGCTTTGGAGTCCCCAACACAAAAAGGACACTGAAGTGCTGGAGCATGTGCAGAGGGCCACAAAGATGATCAGAGGGCTGGAGCACCTCTCCTATGAAGACAGGCTGAGAGAGTTGGGGTTGTTCAGCCTGGAGAAGAGAAGGCTCCGGAGGGACCTTATAGCGACCTTCCAGTACCTGAAAGGCGCCTACAAGAAAGCTGGGGAAGAGCTGTTCACTAGGGCATGTAGCAATAGGATGAGGGGTAATGGTTTTAAACTAGAAAAGGGTAGATTTAGGTTGGATATTAGGAAGAAGCTCTTCAACATAAGGGTGGTAGATCACTTGAACAGGTTGCTCGGAGAGGTGGTGGAGGTCTCATCCCTGGAGATATTCAAGGTCAGGCTTGATGGGGCTCTGAGCAACCTGATCTGGTAACATTGTCCCTGCTTACTGCAGGGGGGTTGGACTGGATGATCTTTAAAGGTCCCTTCCCACCCAACACATTCAGTGATTCTATGATTCTGCTACTTCTCCAGCTGGCAACATCACAGCAGCAGACCAACAAATGCTACTAAGCTAAGGTTCCCAATATACAAGAAAATGAACTTTAACTAGGACTTGAGTTTGGAAGATAGACTTTGGAGATTCTGAAAAGATCACCTATTAGGAAGGCACCAGAAGACAGAGTTACTGCTTGAAGTTCACAAAAATGTGATTTTTTGCTTAGGGTTACACAGAGATGTGCAGAGCCTCAGTGAAGCAGCAGATTTATCCCTTGTACAAAAGCAGCCAGGCCACAGAAATATTAGTAGGTTACTGCTGCTTACATTACAAAATTGTATTTTAAAAAGACTGTCAAACTGGGATACACATGCTTTTTATGTGGAAAACAGCAGTATTTAAGATGTCAACTGTCCTATTTCAACAAACACGCACAACATCCTTAGAAATACCAGGCACACTTACAGATAGGCAAAGAATTCAGATTCACACTTATAGCCCAAAACATAAAGTAATTTGAATACAAATCCATTTTGGATTAAACACAGGAGATTTTATCCAACATCCTGAGTCAGAGCTGTTAAGGTCAGTTAGTCAATTCACACATCAGAGAGTGAGGATAATTCAGTGCTTTTTTGCCTACACATTAAGCAATGACTACGTGCAGCAGCATTAACATGGTTTAAACAGGCTGTGTCCTGAGAAGAAAAAGATATTTTTAAATACCTCATTTTGGACACTTAAAACAAGGTTAAAATATCAGCTGCAACTTCCATACCAGCAGCTCAGGTGAGGTCTTGCACAATTCCCCCATGTGACAAAGCAGCACCCTAAGCTAACCCAAAGCCTTCATTAAAAACAGGCCACATGATAGACACTGAAAAGTACTCTCATCTCTGGAAATGAGAGGTTTTAAGAACTGATTCATAAAAGGCGTTCAGGTTACTGAAAGACTATTAACACAAGCCTAAATAGATCCAGACATTTATACGCCTAAAACTATACATTCTAGAGCAAATACTATTTCACAGTCTCTATAAGCTTATTTTGCTGCTGATACAGCAGAACTGAATTTGCTTAATGCTTTCAGCATTTCACAAGTTGTTAACATCCAAAAATAAATGAAGCATAGCTTAGTAAGTCACCTCAGAGAGAGGATACTTAATGCTGTTCTCAAAGGGTGGTACTCCAAGGACAATCACAAGAGAGGGTGCTTTTTGTCAAATTGGTATGATTTACTTTGAAAAGTGAATCTAGTCCAAAATTCAAGTTCATTCCTGTCCAAGTGAATCAACTTACAAGCCGTATTTATTTTTATAATAAGCATTCCATCTTTCCATTCTCCATGTTGTTATACATGCAGCAAGGTACCCACCTGTCTTAACTCCTGTACTTCATCCTTTAATGCATATACTGTGTCAACAAGACTTCTAAAATGAAAAAAAGAGATGTGTTACAACAGTTTTCAGAAATACATGTCTAAATTTATTATTAGACAAAACTGTTAAATGAAGTGCATTTAAAAAACCCAAAAACCATAGCTAACAGCTAATTTTAAACTTGTGTTTAAAAAAAAAAAAGTCTCTTATCCTGACTTATATTCTGTAAGGCAAGGACCTATTACCACCTTCTGTGGCAGGATACACCTCTCAAGCACACAGGAACCTATACTGCTTTCTGTATTACAGCTTTCTGTAACAAAACTGTAATCCACTTCCAACGTACACCTTACCAGAAAAACAGAATGACGGCACACACTAAGTAGAAAGATGACACCATTTTAATATGGAAATCCTACAGCACTTGGAAAACTTATAAGTGAAATATATCCCTTCTTGGCATGGAAGGAGTAAGTTGCAAAGTATATAGAAAGAAACCAGACTACAAGCATTTAAATGAAGGCCAACTGCACTGGCAGCATACTCCAAACAGCTCTGCTTCCTACTACAAAAATATCATACACACACTGCTATCATGGGAGAGGGGAGGAGGAAGAATAGTGAAGAACAGTGCACAGTTTACTGGTTTAATCCATCATTCATTAAATGTTCTCTTACTTCTCTTCTATAACAGTCTGACCATTACTTTTAGTTTCTTCTACAATAATTTTTTCTTCTTCTGGCAGCAGGACTTGAGGAGCTGATTCTTTACGGGAACCTGTTGTAAGAATAAATTACAAAATGAGCAACTCGCAAATACTGCTGGGGCATTTTAAAGATCATTATTTCATTCATTGCATGATACACCTGCATCACCAAGGTGTATCACCTTCCATTTCCCCCTTCCCTCCACACACACAAGTTACTGACACTTTTTTTTTTTTTACATTTGAAACCACAGCCTTACAACAACAAAAAGTTGTCTGACGTTCCTATCCTGCTGCTGACAACTCCTGTGTCATTGATGGGGATGCTACACAGTTCAATGGACAGTTAACACCGTTCAACTATCAGTAAAAGCAACACAAGTTCACCATAGCTGACTCTGAAATAGATGCATTTAAGTAACAGTGATTTAAGCCTCAAGGACAGATTCTGATCTCACGCTGATACAAATCCCAGAAATAATTCCACTCTAAACCAATCACTATCAGTAAGGAGAATAGTGGTATCAAGTGATGGAAGAAAAATGTTAAAAGCCCTTTCCCCTGAAACACTATAAGCAACAGAACTGTGTGCGCACACATATACATGCACTTACAGATAGCCTTTTAGTCCTATAATATATTCCTACTGAATGAAATACACACTTTGTATTTAATAAATGTTTTTAAAAGCACTTAATGGTTTGACAATTAAAACTCAAAACATTTCAACACCTTCAAAACATTTTCCACAATCATTACAATTTACAACATCAAAATACATATAGGTTCTAAAAACATAGCTCTGAATAGAAAAATCTACAGCTCAGAGATGTGCATCCATTAATACATACATAAAGTATGTATTCTAGAAACATTATTTAATTAGGCTGGAACAAGTTACAAACATTGTTTTAAAAGCAGGTCTGTAAATAAATTATTGTCTAAGCATTTGTTCAGAATTCAAACAAAGCAGATAAGGCATTAAAGCTCTTGCATATTTTCACCAAGATACAAGTTTTAACAAAGGTACTCTTGCCTACCAATTCATTGTAATGAACTTTCATTAACCAGGAATGTCTCAAGTACAGTTTGAAATAGGTACCACAGGGTGCAGACCTCTCAGGAGAAACTCGTGAGCTCTTGCTGAACAGCTGCTTTGTGATAACAGTGCTTTTCTTTCATGATAAAATACAGAATCTAAACACACAAAAAATGAAAGAAATCAAGGCTCACTGAAAATACTAACTTCCCTAACAGCTGCAGTCTTGAATTCTGAACAAGGAGCCTGTAGGGACTGCAGTTCAGCAGTACATGTTAAGCTATTTAAAACTGTTTTAGCAAACAATGGCAAATGTTCCTTAATGAAGACAACAGTTTCCTTAAGCTGACAGCAGAGATCTGACGTATCAGTATGTGATGGTCAAGATTCTAGGGAATAAAAATAACTGCAGATTTGGGAACAGAATCTCGTCCTTGAAAGCTGGAAGTTCTTCACCTTACAGATCGGAGAAATCTTGTAAGGGTTAATACCCTTCCAATCCCACTTACATAGGAGTGAAGGAACAACCTATGAACCAAGCACATCCAAACTCTGTATGGAGCTCAAGCACATTTTCCCGTTTCTGCTGTCAATCTCCAATTGTAAAAAGTTGTCCTGTTTATTTTCAGTTAGTTGGTTACTGCTCTGCTTTATTAGCCCAGAAGGTAACACAGAACACCAAGCTAAATATTATTTTAGGAATTAGTTGGCACCAGCTGCTACCAGACTCCTAAATTTTCAGTCTGTGTACCAATGTGGAGCATCTCAGCCCAGCACACGCTGAGCGAGACACTGGCCAAAGGGAGAGATCTGCCCATGACTCCCTTCAACCAAGTGGAGCAGCACATTGCATTTCTCTCTGTATAGAGCTGCATCCAATTGTCTTTGCCTGGTCAGAGTAACGTGGGTCCTTGCAAAGCAGAAATAGCTTTAAAAAAGACAAGTGTCCCAGCTGTACAGTTATATCCACACATGCACGTAGAACAGATGGCTACACCAGCCTATCTTGCTGTATGCACAGCCGAGCACAGTAAACACTAAGTACTGCTGAGACACAGAATGCACTTTCATTACAAACAAAATGCTCACCAACATTATACACACAAGGAGACCACACAGCGCATTTATACGATGCAAAACTGATGCTGCGAACACTGATCTTCCTGTGCCACAAAACTTTAACTACAGCGGAATTCAGGACATGACAAGTTCCACCCTCACCTTCATTGCTCTGATACTTTCAGTCATGCAACTTTATTTGTGTCTCAGAATCCTCACCGCTTTTACAGTTTGTATTTTTTTTTTTTTTTTTTACAATTGAACACTTTTCCTTTATCTGGGTTTTGTGAGTTTTGGCGGGTTGTTTTCTTTCTTTCATGTGGATTCCCCCCCGCCCTAAACCCCACAAGCACTGGCTAAGTATCAAAGATACAAACACACAGCACATCTCTCCTGCAGCAAAGGACCCTATCATCAAATAAGTGCACAGTACCATCAGACTTGACGTGTCAAGTTCTAAAGGTAAAACAAAGCTACTTCACTGTCTTGCTTTTTTATTATTTGTTTTAAAGACCCATTTTCTGACAATTACATGTCTATAAGGAACTTCGAGCAGCGTCATCTCATTACTGGCATTTGACAATATGCCTTAAATAGCACCTTAGGCCCCCACCAGGTTCTCTGTGGCTATTCCTTATGCAACCATCTCTCCAGAAAGGTTTGCAAGCTACAGCTTTAGGACATGAAGAGAGGGCTGCGGTATAGCACAGTGGGTATTTCACAGAGTTGTACTAAAAGGACGATCCAGGAAGTTGCTGCAATTTAGGTAATCCTAAACACCTCTGAGATTTATTCCACATATTTTCATGAGGTAATGCAGAAGAATAAGAAGTTACTTCAGTCTGCCATTTGTGCCATTCCTCAATCCTAAATGTCCAAGTGTCATGCAAAATTTTATTAAAAGATGCCACTCAGTCTCGTTCAAAGTCAAGCAGGCCAAAAGACAACGTTTAAATTGACCTCCCAACAACTCTGGTCCTAATTCACCTTGAGACATCACAACGAAAAGTAGCAGTTAAAAAAAAAAAACCAAAACAAAAAACAACTAATAAAGCAACCCTACCCAAAGCCTTATAAAAGGGATTTTCATTTTGTTTTATTTTCCTTTTTGTAAAGGAAGGAAGGTGGGTGGAAGAAGAAAGGATGTTTGGCAAACCCAGACAATTAGTTCAAGATTAGTGAACAAATGCTGAAGCTGAGGAAGCTGCCACTTCTCAATGGGGAGCTCCTAAACCCAGGGTCTCAGAAACCTGAAATACCACACTGTTTAGAAGTCTGTTGCATACTTAAAGCAAAGCCAAAACAACTGAACACAAGATTCAACTAAGTTTTCATCAATTAAATGCCATCAAGGAGATAAAGTATCTATTCAGTACAAGTATCTCCCAGCCTTTGAGCAGAGAAGAAAGAATTACAATGCTTTCTGCCAATACCATATTCTAAAATACAGGCTTAGCAAATTCAGCCTCCACAGTAAAGCAAATAATAATATAGCCCACCTGGCAATCAGAACAGGGCTAGAGACCATAGCAATACCCACTACATAACATGGTGCAACACCTGACACAGAGAAACAGGCCTGTGGGCCTGCTTTTATTTTTCAGTGGCTGATCCCCTTTCCAGAGCAATCAATCAGTCACACCAGCAAGCACTTCTGAGCACTCCTGGAGAGAAAGGAAAGCTGACACCTGTTTGGATACTGATGTGACTGAAGTTCACATTATACCTGTCCGCAACCAGCAGAACATCAATTCTAGCCCTGGAGTATGGTCTTAACAAAACCAGGACAAACTAGAGTGCAGGCTGACCACCACAGACGTTCTCAATCTTTTAGCAGGCACATGAAGAGAAGGGGGATGAAATTCAGACACCTTTTCACTTTACCCAGATATTAAGCCTCCACCTATGTTCAAAGGCCTTGTCTGTCCAGGAACCATTTAGGGTAATAGCAAAATGGAGGTGGGTACTCACATCACCTACTTAAAAGTAGCAAACCTCAGGGCCTCAGTTAGAGCTCTCCAGTCACCCAAAAATGGGATTCCTTTCCCCAGAGCTGGCCATTCAGAGGAGAAGACTCAACTTACACTTGGATGCTCCCCAGAGTTTGCCATCTTCCAGAGACTACCAGGGTCCTAATTTAAGCTACAGAAGTTAAACTCACGGTGAGGATGGTTAATTTAAAAATTAAATTTGAATTGCACAGCTTTTAGGTATTGCTATTTTCTTCTCTTTTTCATACCTTTACTGTATGAGAAGTATGTGCCTATGCAACTGTTTAGATCTACTACTAGCCATCAGTACGTACAGATGTGAAAATTTCCTGGAGAAGCAAATGTTAGACAAAATTAAGAATTACTTGTCATTTAAAACATTCAGTGTTTCGTTGCATTAGTCGTATTTAAGATGTTAAAGTGGATGAGCAAACCTGCCAAATCAACCTCCTCTTTCTCAATGAATCTTTGATGAGGTCCTAATACGAAGAATCCTAAAAATGGTGCTCCCAGACTCTGTATGCATTGAGATTAAAGCATTGAGAAAAAAAAACCAAACAAAAAACCTTCATGCTACAAATCTGCCAAAGTCACGAGGGAGCCTTTAAATATCTATGCACAGATAACAATAAATCAGAATCCAAACATCGGGCCAAACTTAAATTCACCGTATGAAACACATCATTCTTTGCAAATTGTTGGGAGTAACAAAAAAGGATCTGGCACGAAGTTGTTTGATTATTTTTTTTTTAACTAAGTGATACACAAATAGGAAAAAACCCCACATGGCTCAGACAACAGATCTATGCAGTTAACAGCCAAATGTTTTGACAAGTAAAACGAAAATAACTGCAGTGGACTGAAACACATACAACCCCATATGTACGTGTTAGTCATAAGACCAGAATGAAGAGTTCGAAAGACAGATACACCATCTGAAGAAGTGGGATATTTCTAAGACAACATTTGGAAAGAGCTATAGCACTAAACTTCCTGCATTCCAGAAACCAATACAAAAACTTCCCACCAGGGCACTGTAGAGCTAAAACTAGAGTTGCTGCAATATGGCAAAAAAAATATGTAATGACCTTTTATTAGAAGTAGGCGATTACTTTGTTTATTCTGATGTAAACATTTTAGTACTTATGACTATAATTTTATTAAAATTCACTCAAACACGAGCATCTTTTAAGTAGAAACACTAAAGATAATTCTTGTTTTAAAGAGAAAAATGTCGTAATATTAAATCTTGAAAATACACAAGGCTATAGAAACCAATATCATATTCATAGAATTTCTCTCTGCTAGCAGGACCTGCAGAAGTAGGTTTTAGATTGTTCCAGTAATTCAGCCCGTGCTTTTAGTGAGAATACACCAATTTAAAAAAAAAAAAGAAAAAGAAGAAAATAAAATGAATGAGGGAGGCAACAGAAGAACATTCTGTACATAGCAACATCTCTGAATAGTGACTTTTAAAAAAAGGATACAGAATGGTGCATACTTCTTATTTTGTTGAATCTCCTGTAGCTGTCAACTACATTAAACAAAGATTACACACTTAATGTCAAAAAAAGCTCTTTCACTTCAGCATTTGATTCCTCCAGGAAGAAGGGAGGGAGAGAAAGGAGGCATGGGGAGAAGAGGGAATTAGGCGTTAACTTACAAGTTATGCTGTCCTTTCCCCCTGTGTAATAATTAAATATTAAAGTCACAGTCTAGCAAATGCAAAATTTATTTCAACTGTACATAACAGATGTCCTTTTTATATAAAACAAAACACTTAATCGATATATGCAACCACAAACAATATGCATACTGTACAGTACAATGCAACATTCAGATATACATCCATTTGATATTTTCAAAAGGCAGTCACCCACTAAAGATGGCTTCTCCCATTCACAAACGAAGTGCACAATATATTTTTTTTTCCTATGCTTTACGTCACTATATACACATTACTGTGTTTTGGCAAGATTATGCAAAACACCCAATTGATATTGGTTGGTTTCAATTTATGGCAAATACTAATTTATGGAAACACTGCATAAGTCATGTGAAGAGGGGCTGACAATGGCTTGAACCTACCTTCTAATTCAGATTCTCCATCCTTCCAGTGTATTTGTAACTGTACACATATAATTTACAGAATTGCATAAACATAAGGTACTATTCATTACCATGACTGAAGTTCCACAAAAATAGAAACACTGAACCTTTGGACTGAATACCACCATTTCCACATTTGCTTTTTTGTTGTTGTTGTTTTTAACCCATGTTCCATTAATACTCCTGATCAGTTCACAACAGCTTATGGCCTGGAACACTGAAGACACAGAATGATTTTAAATGTGCGGTGATGTTAACATGAAAGATCCTCATTGTGATAATAGTTAATGACATAAATGCTACAATAATTAAATGGTGGTAAACTGTCAAAGCTTTGGTGCATAGAAAGTCAATAAAAATCTTCGGATCTGGATAACAAAACAATTTGTGCGATAAGGAAAGTTCAAGTGCAACAACTGTATTTCAAACTCATATTTACACTATATAACATGAAACTGACATAAAGAAAGTATTGTTTATCCAATGCAGAAAACATCATTCAACTAGAACACCACAGCTTAAGAAACAGGAAAAAAAAACAATCCATACTTCCCATATATGTTAAAAAAAACCAAAAACTGACTGAAAGGAAGAGGGGAGTGAAGTGGGTTACAAATGCGCTGTGGAATGGTATGGAGCACACGCACTTATCTCATTTCTCCAAGCAACGCTCCTCCGCTTTGAACAAAGTTCAACATGGACAAGTTCCCAGTCGTCATGGTAATATATGACTAGTAATATAGAATGTACCACTGAAAACCCTCCGTAGTAAGCACTGTTGCTCACATTATTGAATGGCAACAACAGCGAGAGAGGATAAAGCAGGTGATCAAACAAGACTGAATGCAAATCTGCTTTGAAACAGCTTCGCCACGCTGACCACCTCCTGGAGTCAGGCACGTGTAGCAACTACTGACTTTCTGATCATGTAACCTGCAGAAAGGCATTAATTATCTTTTAAACAGTCTGATTGAGTTCCCAGGAGGCAGTTAATGGCATCGTGATTATTGTGAATTTGTTCCCAGAGTAATACCTGAACACTGGATAACATGCTTACTTGGAAAGGGGTAAGGGAATTGCACCTGGGGAGCCTGGTGAAGTGAGAACTGTTTCTGTCCTTTTATCACATGCTTTTCCCTAATGCTGACACGAATTTAGAAAACATGTCGTTTTTGCTTGGATGCCAATTAGGCTGTCCACAAGACAGAACTCACACCCTTCACCCCAGCAGTGCCCCCAGGTGCAGGTTCGAGACCTTCAGCTGCGCACAGCGTGTCACAGGTCTCTGAAAAGCCAACACGGCTGTAAGTGAAGAGCTGCTGCTGCAAACAAACCTGCTTGTGAGAGAAGTCACAGGACACAACCAAAATCGGTCACAGACATGCTCCAAACAGTACAACCCAAAAGCCAAGCATTCTGTTGTTCAGAACTTCAAACAAGCCAAGGTGATCGCAGTTGTACCTAGAGTTTCAGATGCTGAACACTTGAGCCTCCATCATTTTCATCTCGTCTTTTCAAGAGGAATGGTCAAGTGAGAGCTGTCAGCTGTGTATTTTAACAGGCAAGTAAACAACTAGACCCTGCTTTCTGCCACGCTACTGCATACAGTAAAGTGACAGCATGACCACAAGTAACATGGGATTATCAAAACACTGCATGTGATGAGCATGGACTGCCAGGTTTTTATGACAACTGCCAGACTGGGGTGGGGGGACAGCAGTGTGGTCCTTCGTATAAACATCTAAGCAATGAGGGAAAGACTGCAGTATAAAAAGATTTTTTTTAATGGATTATAGCAGATGCTCTTCCACACAAACGGGCCAGATACGTGAATATCTGAATGATTTTACAGCTCTTGTACTGCTTATTTTTAAGCTGCATTTTTCTTATTCTACCAGCTTTTTATTTTTTGTTAGTAATATGTAGAAAATCCAATCGCTACCACTAAGGTATTTCCATGTTGCTGGCATTTGGCTCACAAACCAGTATGGTTTCAGTACAAAATACAAAAATGTGCTGTATCCAAAATAAAAAAGTAAATAAATAAATAGAAAATAGAAAAAAGGACCTGTTGCTACACTGACCAAGTCAAAAGAAAAAAAAAATAACCCAAACATTCAGAGCTACAAATTAACATCTGTCAGTTAAAAAAAACCAAAACTCAAGAAACATCATCCTTAACAGGATATACACTTTTCAGAATGACTTATTTGTACGAGTATTGTACTGGCAATAGAGCCTTCCACCAGGTGTAACTGAAGTTTCAGAAGCTCCCTCAGAAGTTGTTAAAATACCACATTAAAGAGACAAGGAACAGCAAGAAAACATCTAAGAAAAGCAGGCTGTGATACAACAAGCATTTGTTAAGAAAAAGCTCAGAAGTGCATTAGTTCTGGTGAGAGATATATGAGCAACAGCTCTTACGAGATGTAGACCCCATTCTGTAACTATGGGCTGTCCATATACTGTCATAGTCAGAGTCTTCTGAGAGGTCTGAAGGCTCCAAACGAGAAAGGCTACTGCGACGACCCAAGGAGTCTAGACTTGATTGGTCATCATCAGCCAAGACGTGATTATGCATCAGGTCAGTGCCTTGCCATGCTAAGGATGTACAGGTGGAATGGAATGGTGGATGTGGATAGGCAGAGGTGGGATGAGGAGGAAAACGTAAGGAATAGCCACAACCAAACACATGAAATAAAAGCAAAAAGGTGATGGGAAGAGAAGGAAAAGAGAAAATATTGTTAAAAAGGCACCAAAGTTTCTTTATTCTTTTTTTCTTTTTTTTTCTTTTTTTTGTTTCTTTTTTTTTCCTCCTTTTGTCTTTTGTTTTTTAGTTTGTTTGAGGTTTAGGTACAAATCACACTCAGCACATAACAACTTTTGAACTGTTACAATACAATTTTTGAAGAGGTTTTTAAGGTTCTAAACAGCCTCAGTTAGTTGAGAATTTTGAATAACCAAAATTTTGCTCAAAAGTAGATTTTTTTTTTTTTTTGGAAGAGGGAACTTGGTTCTTTTGCAGTATGGAGTCAGTTCTGGTCTGGGGGGGATTTGACTGGGGACAGAGCAATAAACACAGTAAGCCAGCATGATCCAGCGCTGATATGAGAAGCAACAGCCCCTTCCCCACCACACGTCTGTACCTCCATCCTTTCCCTCCCTTGCAATGACACAGTCATTTGTATGGCTGCTTGGTGACCGAGCTCAGGGAACGGTTTCAGATGAAAGCTAACCCTACAAAAGAGTCTTTTTCAAGCAGGTGATTTCCCCACCAGCTCACAACGCAGCCACAGAAGTGCTTGTGTCACCACTGTAAAGAGGAAAATGCAGGGGAAAAAGCAAAGGTTCTCATGCAGAGCAGGGCTGCTGACTTCCTAAATCAGCAGCAACACCTCACACCCACTCAGGGGGACTGTCAAAGTACAGCTTTTCTGTGCCTGTACCCCTCATTACTTGTTCAACCATGTAGTAAGTTACCTCACAGAGTAACAAGGCCCAGAGCTAGCAGCAACAACCTGGTCCATTACAACTCCTCACGCACCTCTTCCTACACACCTCTATCTGAATATATCTTCCCAGTTAAATACTTTAAGATGTCTAGGGTAGTTGTTTAAACAGCTAAAACAGCTAAGGGCACTTTTTCTTCTTTTAAGTAAGTGGCCATGCTATGAGCCACTACGCACATGCTATTGCAGAAGACTTTAAGCCTTCACTTGGAGCAGAAATGCAAAATCAACCCAGTATATAAGCAGCAGGAGAAAGTGAAACTCTGTTCTTTCATTTGCATGTCTCCCCAAATTAAACCCCACATCTTCCCCATCCAAACAACTGAAAAAAGTTACTCTTTTACCTCTAATGCCACTCCCTACCAGTCTGCACTGGTGCCA
>NW_010186557.1:0-25371 GCF_000695765.1 Mesitornis unicolor | reverse complement strand
CTGACACTGCCAAAATCAGCACCCCTTGGGCTTTGGATTAAGGTGCAGGTCGGCGAATTGGCACAAGAGTGGTGAGAGGGATCAGCAGAATATTAATACAGAGGTAAGAAAGGAGTTAAATAAGGGCATACTTCATGACCAACAGGCAACTCTTTCATACTATTCTTCTACACTGACTACCACTCCCTCAGAAGCGATTTGGAAATGGGGAAAAAACCCCAATCATGCCCAATTCCAGTCTACAAATGGATCTTCTGAAACCTGAAATCTTAGATGACAACACTATTCTTTCCAAACAAAGCAGCCATATACTTAAGTTAAAAAATTACTTCTTGCTGCTATTAAAAGCAAATAGAAGCTGCTGACTTCTGATGTATGCAATGATACCCACAGCACTATGTATATTTCTTAAATATACATAGAAAGGAAAAAAATACGCAAAAAAGAAAAAAAATATCAATTTTGTATCTGCACACACACACACACACTACTGTGCAAGTGCAAATGTTTCACCAACCATTTCTTGTCACATTATCCTCGGAAATAATCAACAGATCAGTCAAGACATTTAAACAGCAATCATCTCATTTAATTGTGTTTGGAACAACAGTATATCTTCAGAAGTTTGAACGCATTCGTTTCCCTTTATCCAATTAAACACACTACTGTTATGACTGTAGGGCTATGAAATAGATTACTATTAATTTAAAAAATTATGTAATAACAGCTAATTTCTGAAATCGGCAATTTTATCACCTTGAAGACCTACAGTTCATCAAGACTGTAAAATTAAAATGAAGGTTTTTGCTGTTACTTCAAATGTTTCTACAGTCTAACAGAAGGACTGTATTTCCATTTTAAAGCACATACAAATACAAATTAGCTGGATTTTTTTCAAGTTGGTAATACTAAGTGAACATTTATTAGGAAAATCCATGGGCTATGTTTGCAACTGCATTTTGAGATTTCTCAACTGTCAGCATTTGGTTGGAAGTGCTTTTGGTTGGAAGCAGAAGAGGCACAGAGCACTGAGGGCAGCAGTAACAGTGATTAATACCACAAATTTAAACTGCTTTAGTGAACAAGTTATAAATGTCCGCTCTTGTAGCTCCAGATAACAGCAAAACCAGACAAGTACTTCAGGATCATTATACTGCGTTCCAAGGATCCCTGAATTAAATCTGTATTCAGACAGTGCAAAAAGTGTGCAAATCGGAACAAATGCAACAGCATTTTCTCCTTCCTTGTGTAAATGGAACACATGCTGGTGGACTCCCCTGCTTTGCGCAACGTTTTACTTACAACACAGAGGAACTCCACATGGCAACCTTGATTTGGATTAAATGCGGTAGGACCCCAGAGGCACGTTACAGGTTTTCAATAAGCTAGGTATTGATCTGAGAAACTAAAAATGGCTTTAAGCAACACACAGATCTGAGAACAATTTCTCCTGAAATTATGAGATGGGATTAAAATCTGTAATTAATATTAAAAACAACTAGCAGCAATAGAAGAAATTTTTATAGGTCCAGTTCCTTTTCTGTAGTGGAAGTCTTTGTTGAACAGAACAAGACAAAAATACACTCCTCCAAAATTATGACTTGTTCTTCATTCCTCCTCACAACTTACCAGCTTCTTGTAATTTATCAAAAAGCAGAGTGGTAACTGGTTGTATTCAGTTCAGACGCCTCTCATTCATGACAAGTAGTAACTTTTGTTCTGGTGGGGTTTTTTTGTTTGTTTGGGGTTTTTTTTAAATACTGAAAGAATTATTGTATCTGATTGTGGACCTTGGCATCCAATACTTAAACACACTCAGTATTGATATCAAGCCAGAAACAGGTTAATATTTCTTCCAGGTCCAGCTTGCTACTTGCAAAGGCCTGTGAACACACACCTCTCTCTTTTTTGCAACCTATCTAATTTGTGTTTTAGTTAACTATTTCAGTATTTTCTAACTTACTTGAATTTAGTGTTTGACGTGTTTTGGCACTTGTGCAATAAGCTTCAATGACTTTAAGAATTTGAGCATCTTCTTCTAAAGCAGCTGTACCTAGAATCAATGGGAAAAACAATGTTAAACACAGTTTTGTTTCTTAACACAGAAATGCCTTTGTAAATCAGTATGCCTCAGTTGAGACCAAAGTTCAGCCTAATCAACCCTTTAAAATTCTCTTAATCATCCCATTTTAAAAATAAGACTTCAATGAGCAAAAATAACAGTTTAAAAAGAACAAATACTATTTTGAAATACTTGGGAAAAAAGCCAAGTCAGAGTAATTACCCACACATTCAAGAAATTTTCTGAACATCTGAAGTTGGACAGAACATGTTTTGAAGTGTTATCACCCTGGTTGTAAATCAAACAGCCATTACACTGAAAAAACCTGTATACCCTAGTTATAATATACATATTATTTCATTATTTAATCAAAGAAATCAAGGAAAAGAATATTAATTCACAGAAATCTTAAAAACTTTGGGGTTTTGCATATACCAGCTCTACCCTTTTAACAGCACACTACTGAGAATTAAACTCAGAATGAACATCATCGTACAATGTCCACAGTCCAGTGTGCAGGTAGAAAGATGTCAGTGTCACATAAGTGTATCTGTGAAAAGTGGAGTAATTAAATTTCTCAGACTTTACAGTAGAAACAGCACTACTGAAAAAAAATCTAACTATTCAAGCTTAACATGACAAAGTTTTTTTTTTTCCCTACAGATGGAGCTCCACAGCAAATCTCCTTGGGGAATTCAGTAAAAATGTTGTCAAATTGCAACAGAGTGAAATTCCAGTCAAAACAAAATCTACAGCTACCTCTACCATTTGTTTAGATGGAACCAGGATCCTAAATGTAAGGAAAAACGATTTCTTGTTTTAAAAGCATTTTTCCTGTTTTCCTTCCCACTAAGCTTGAGGAGAAAACTAGCCTTGAAGATTTTCTGCAGCCTGAATCTGAACTGCTTTCAACATCAAAGTGCAGTAGTATTCCTCTGTCAGATTTATTATCACCAGAACAAAGCCAGTTGCCCAAGCATTGGTCAGGATCAGCTCATAAGCTGACTGCTGGAGAAATTATCTTGACCCAATACAGTTTCCCCACAGTTTGAGATGCAGGTACTCCAAAGTGCAGTTTATTTCTCTTTCAAGGCAGGAAAAATAATTGGATTTCATTGTGTTTAGAATGCAGCACCATATTATTACAGTAGCCGGACCAATATTTCACTTCTGAATTGAGTATTGCGAGGACACCGAGTTAAAATGCCTTACTTATTTTGGTTTGTCTGTTATAATGCTAATTTGATACAGCAGTTATCAAAACATAGCCCATAAATCCCTAGGATTCCAGAGAAGATAAGTAATAAAATCCAAACTTATTTATGAATGAGCTTTAAAGTCCACAGATGTTCCTCAGTGGAAAACTTTTAGAGCTCCACAAGCTAGAAAACGTTGAAGGAGCATTAACGTATAACCCAAGCTTCTAATTAGTGATACAAAAAGGAGGGGGGAAAGATGAATACCAAAAATCAGCAAGTACTTCTGTTAAGCAATGGTCTTTGACTTAAAGCCACCAAAAAAAAAATCCCTTTTATTGAAAGCTATCTCCTACATACAAAATTCTGAGAGGTGTTAATTTAATCAGGAATAAAACAATATATTTGCAAGCTATAGACATCCTTGTTCCCCCCAAAAAAAGAACTCAGCTACTCTCACTAAGTATACTTTAATAGTTTACAAGTTAACAGCTTTACTGCTGTGGTTGCAACTACTGAACCTCCATCCTCCAACATCTAAAATCCTTCATCTTAAGTATTTTATCTTTCTTTGATACAAGTAACTGTATTATTCATTAACACAAATTTATAAAGAATTAGAGTGACACTGACAACTAAATGAACATTGTGTTTACTTGGCAACATTAATGTTCTCTCCACCTCAAATTACCCCAACATCCAGATTCTGACCCTTGTTTATCTATGCTTTCATCAACCACTTTCAGTTCAGTGCTGTTCTTCAGACTTCAAGCAGCCTAAAACTCTGCAACTTGTTTAGACACAGACATCAGCAAATGACCTTGTTTCTAGGCGATGAGAGCAGACTGCTGGATCTTAGGAAGAGTGACCATGGCAGCAACTTGTCTTCGAACCAGCAGTGATGCCCAGCCATAAAACACCCAGCTCAGCAGAAGCTCCAACCAGATCAGTTTAAGAACACAGCTACTGAGTGTTCTGCAAAGTGGGACAGCATCTTCAAAATTGTTGTTTACGGTATTAAGACAGATTTGCCTAACTGCACTGCACACGGCTCAATGGTAAACATCACTTCCCTCTCCAGTGAACAAACAGGCACTTACCAAGTTACATCCACTGCACGCAATAGTAAGACTCTAGGAAGCATCTAATCCCACCATGACATTAGCACCTTAGATGAATAAACCAAACCATCCTTTGGAGATATCGACCCCCTCTCTCCTGACAGGAGAGAGGAAAGCAAATGACTTGCTTACATTGTACACCTAACTTTCATAGAATTTAAGACGATGTTAATTCCAGCCTTTGTATTACACAGACATTTGTTCAAGTCTCGCTTACTTTTTCTGAGTGCAAACTCTTCATCTGACGGCTTCCGTTCTGGTTTGCGTTTGGGAAGCAGCTTTTTCATGGTTTTCGGGCTTTTACTGAGATCCTGTGAGGGGAAAATAAAAACAGAAACAGTAAAGCTTCTTTACAATATTTCAAAAGTTTAACTTCCAAGATGTATACAGGGGTTACTAAAAAAAAAAAAAAAAATAAAATCTTTTAACAGCACCAAAATCCAGTTTGCTAATATTTTTGGCACACCTGATTTGCCCGAACTGATTGAATTTTTCTCTACCCTTACTCCAACTATGAACAATGTCAGATATTTTTTCTGTTCTATTTAAATAAATATACAGAAAAGTTGCTGCAAAAGCATGCAGGCTGTTTGGGAGGTAGAGCTAAGGGAAGAGGCAGGCACACATTAATACAGGGGTTTTTTCCTTAACTTTTGAAGAGAGAACTCATTTCACCTGTCTGCTCAGTAGCAACTAAAAAAAGGTCCTAACAAGAAAGTTTGGCAGGAAATAAACTCTTCCAAGTCAGAATCTGTAAATGTTTAGGTCTGTTCTTACAAAGCTCTACAACAAAAAAAAGAAAACACAGGAACAAATACAGCATTTCTGCTCCAAATGTAGTCATGCTAATTTACAGGAACAATGTTAGGTTACAGGACCAAAAGGAATATTACTGGTCTACCCCTTACCTTAAGGATACAAGACATCCTCTATAAAAATACAGAACAAGAAAGTAAAAAGGCGAATGAGCAGCACAGACCAAAGAAGCTGAAGACAGGTTTTGAACATCATTGTATGCTAAACACTGTGAAGACGATTGAAAGTTTAGCACACTGGAGAATTTAGTGCCCTACACGTGAAAACATGGAAGGAACTTAAATTACGAAATGAGCATATAGTATGGGCCAAGCAGAAGAGTCTCTAGTAGCCACTAAGTCTAAATACTAACATTCCAATTGCAGATCACTTTTTCCCTGTTGTTTAGAGGATTTACAAAAGAAAATAAAAAAGTCACACACAGTAGTGCCATCACAAAAAAAATAAACCACAGAAACACAGCCAGGCCACACTGGGGCACAGTGTTTAGGCTACAGTTTCCAGGAAATCGCAATTTACACATCTGCAAAGTAAAATTTTTCTGTCAGTGTCTCATGCTCACAGAATAAAATATTCTTAGGCAAAACTACATGATTCTTTCTGGGATCTGCTGCTTCACACTAAATTAGTATCAGGAGAAGGCATGACAAAGATACTGAAACAGGAGAGATCACCAAGCCAGCCTTCCAACACAAATCTAATGTTTTCCTACGATTTATAAAGCCATGCAGAAATGTAGTGGCAGGACAAAATTTACCTACTGTCTCCATCTTTTTCTGGTGAAAACATCACATTTTATTTTTATTGGAACAGATTCCTGGTTTATACCATTGCTAATTAAAAATTACACCACCATCTTCAAATCTAAGCTGCTTGCCTTTTTTTTTTTGTAATAGCAGCATTAGCTATGAGATTTTGAGTTCAAAAAAATTACAAATATTTTGACAATTAGTAATACATTTTTTGAAATATGCTATTGTTATCTAGTAAATAACAAGAAACCAAGAGTCAGCTATACCACAGACGCTGCTTAGAATAAGTTGATACAGCACTTTGAAATACCATATGATGCCTTACCCTAGACTCTTTGGAGTAAGCCTGGATAATCAACATACCCAAAGAATTGCTAGTTAGGAAAAATAATTTTAAAATCTTAATTTATTAACTGGATGAAGAGTGGAAATAAGTGGATGCACTGGGGGGAGGTTGGGGAAGCCTCTCATAACACACCTCAGTATTTTCTGAGCTGCAAGACTAAATTGCTGCTTGAAATGCATACACTAGTCCCTTACCATTGATTCAGCATTGGCTGTTAAATGATCTTTATATAAAAAAAAGGACGAAACTGTAAAATGTAAAAAAGAAAGTTAAATTTCCCATTGCAGGCCTGCTACATAGTCATTATTTCTCAGCTGCTGCATCTCACCTCTTTATAACAAAGCGCTGCTGAAGGCCGTAATGGAGGTGCAGGCCGTAAGCAGCTCAGACTCCAAGGCTTGGGGGTTTTTGGAGGTTCCAGAGGTCCCCAGTTTATCGTGGTGTGTGGAGTTCCATGATGTGACGGATGAGGGAGAGTGTGGTACGCAGGAGTCAGTGGTATTGGCTTGCTGTCTGAATGCTTGCTGGAGGGTGTTACTGGATGGGAAGGAAGCTGTCAAAGACACAGAGGTGATGGGAAGGAAAAAAAACCAATCATGACAAAGACATAGTATCAAGGAGTGGTGAAATAATCTCACTCACTGTCTAGTGCTTTTGGTTATTGCAGATGGCCTTCGAAAATTTTGACGCCAAATTATTATTTGGAAAAGGGAGCTTAAAGAATTTTTAATTGTCTACCACAGACAGAGCATGCACTAAAGAAGAAACAGCTACAAGCAGCCCTGCTGCCAATTCTCTCACCACTAAGGATGGAGCTAAATTTAAATCCATTCATATCCAACAGCTCAAATGCAGAACCCAAAACAAGGTATTTAAGGAAATTGTTTCTCCACAGCCTGTCAAGTACATCATCAATTAAAACCTACTGGTCTAGGGACACTCAAAAAACTGTGATGTATCACTTAGACAAAATAGAAAAAGTAATGATAATGAATTTTCTTTTACACCGTTAAATTATTACATGAAGATCTAAGCATTTTCTTATTTGTTCACACAATTAAAAATAGAATGATCTTTTGACCCATTAAATTACAGTCATAACATTCAGTTCCTGTTACTAATGGCTACAAAAATGCTTTACATAGTGGGACATTTGCCAGATAACCTAATTGAGCATATGCTGCTCTTTCACTTCAATCCAGAAGCCATTTCTTACTGTGTGAGATGGCACAGAGTGAGGTTTAATGGTGGGATTCCCAACAGTGGTGACTTTGGTTTGCTTCTGAAGGTGATCCACCCATTCATGCAAATCTTGTTGGTTGTTACAAGACACCAGTATCCTTTCAATCATATTTCCTAGGTGACAGAAAACAGAAGAAGATGTAGGAAACCACAGAAGAACAACTTAGTCAATGTGACATGATTATGAAGACAATCAGTTCCTAAAACATTATACCCTCTAAGTACTAAGCAAAAATTTTAACCTGTATTTTCAGTACACAGTATCTCACTTTTCTAGGCTGTAACAGACATTTCCTCCATGTATTTGCTCCTGCATCAACCATAAGAGTTCTCCCTTTTTTCCGCACTCCTAATAATTAAACACAACCTTTAATGATAAGAAATAGATGTAGGAGACAGGAGCTTATGCTTCTCCATCTTCCCCAAGAAAGCCAGCATATAGCCTATAATGTCATTCTTGAGTCTATAAGCTACATTATAGGAAAAGGTATAAAATAGAAGTCACTGACCTTCTCTCAGAAAAAGGCATAAAATTGGTCTGAATCTAGTACTAAAGCTCAGGCAAAAGTCACTTGGGAAAGCCATCTTAACCAAAGATTACTTTAATTTCTGCAGTTAGCTCCATTTTAACCCATCACATATCTCATCTGAGGTCAGCTGCACAGCTATTATCTCAGAATAACATGCACCAACCAGATTATTTCCCCCTCTGCTTCATAGCACTGATGTGTGATGCTGCCTGCCACTTGAGTGCGTCAAAATTACTTAAATGCAACCTGCTTGGAGGCAGAATTGATTCAGGAAATGAACAAAAGCATGAAACTCCACCACGTGGACCCTGCTCCCAGTGTCCTCTAAATACCCCAAGGAAATAAGGTACATGCTGAAACAAGTGACTTAACAGAAATCACCCAAGGTAAGCACAACGGCAACCACCATTAGCAAAGATGCTAAAGGTGTCTCAGGAAAGTCGTGGACCATTTCTAGAAGAAAGCTCTTGCTCAAAGCTCTTCCAAAGTCTCTGGAATTTCTTTTTCTTCCAGTGAGTACCTTACTTTGAACTGCTTCGTTATAAAGGCTGTTCTCCAAGGCTACTGCCTCCATTTATTACAATACAGAATTTTGGGGATTAATCCCATACAACAACAGTTTGTTAACTGCTTAAGACAAATAGTAAAAAGTAGCTTTCAAGTGAGGCTCTGAGTAGCTGCCTTACAAAGTATGTACATTCAGAGGATGGCTGAGGCTGCAAGGGACCTCTGTAGGTCATCCAGCCCCCTGCTCAAGCACAGACACAGACCCAGCTGCCCAGCTTTTGAGTATCTAAAAGGATGCAGATCTCGCCAGGCAACCTGTGCTAGGGCTTGGTCACCCTCACAATGAAAAACCTTTTCCCTCTGTTAAGACAGAACATTTGACGTTTGAAATAGCATATCCTGGAACAAGTAGTAAATCAAAATACTTATGGTCAATACCTGATATTTCAAATGCATTTTTATGGTTTTCAGTGTCTTCTAGCTTTGTGATAGTCATTCCTGTCGTTGGAAGTTTTCCCTAAAAAGAAGCAGTAACAATTAAATCCAAAACCACACAAAATGATTACCAAGAGAAGAATATACAAACTTAAAGCTCTGAACAAAGACATACACAGTAAACTGGCAAACACACGCACATTTATGGGTTTAAAAATACTAAAAAGTCCACACAAACACCTTGTAATGGAAGTTTTTAACATGCCCAACTTCTGCAAATGACACTTGTGACTTCAATGAGTCTATCTGATACCTATGCAGGCTATGAAATTCATATGAAAGTAATAGTGGTCAGTCATAGCCTCAAGTTCTTGGAATCGAGACCTCCAGGGTCATCCATATGACATAGTTAGAGACAACAGTGACTCATCTTTAAGCACATTTGTTTGCAAACTGTTTCATTAGCTCTCAAAATAAGGTTTAGATTTAGAAAGGAAGATTTCACTAAACGAATGCATTGATCATTTACTGCAGATTTATCTCTCTAATAACCCCACTACTAAATTCACTCACAGAAACATTTGGGGAAAGAAAACAAAAGCAGTAAAAACACCTTTAGATTTGTAAAGTTTCAGATGAACATATTTCAGTTGCAGAAGAGAACCTCTCATTTTAAACCCAGACAAGCTGGGGAGGGGGGGGGGAAGTCAGTTCAGGATAACTTTCTGGCCCTCTGGAAACACAAGAATAAATAAGACTGAATATTGTCAGGATGAAAGGGTTTACCAAAAATGCAACTTTAATAATAAAGTTCTTTAAAACAGATCTTGCGTTCTCCAGCACAGCAACAGCATTCAGCACATGCTGGCAAAAGAGCAAATACTATGTACTGGGGAATTTTGGCTCCAAGGGAAGGGAAAAAACCAACCCAGAACTACTTTTCTTTTTCTTTCCTAATGACTGCAGAATGGACAAAGGTTTCTTAGAAGCTTAGAAACTAAAAATCACTTGATACTCTGTATGCACGAAGCACGCTCAAACCCAAGATGCCAAAGAGAAAGGAAGAGGTTTTTTGCAAGAGCTTCCCCACTGAAGGAAACATGGTGGCATCATGCACTACAATGCAGCCCAAAATTCTCTCTTCTCTTATGTTTGCTGGTTCATCAATAACACAGCGTACAGCCAGAATGAAAGAGAGGTGCAGGAACTGCTGAAGAAGGAATATGGGGACAACACCAGGCAAAAGACTGGTGACAGAGAACACAGATCAGCTGAGCTATGCCCAGAGACAAGTACCAAGTTAGCAAAACACAGAGAAAATGGAACTGAACTCAAGATTTATTTATATTCCCTTTCTTTCAACAGAATTGTGAAGCCACCTTGTAAAGTATGGTTTGTGCTTCTTGTAATGTCAGTTTATCACTGGCAGATAACAGCATTATCAACTAGAACATCCATATCCTGCTGATAACTGGAATATTCAGAAACACAGGGATGGTGCACTATAGGAAGCCAACTCCAGTGGCATCGGTTCCCTGGGAATGGCTGAGGGAGCTTGTGCCCGTATCCATCTCTAGTCTGAGACAAGAATCTTAGAAAGTCCAGGCAGCCAATGCTATGCAATCCAGACAGACACAAACAGTGATGAAATAATTATGTCTTGCTGTGAATATGTAGTAATTATTATTTGAGAAGTTCTCAGTGTTGGGAAAATCATGTGAGAGTTTATGAGAAAATAAAGTTTTGCATTCGACAGAGGGTTTGATGGCAAACACTAAGAAAGGGCTGAGGCCATACTGAGCAGAAGCTGAAAACAAATGCACCGAGAACTGCTGATTTACCCAACAGTGCTGTGCACCTGGAGAAAAAGGTGGGAGAGAGGAGGAAAAAACGTGATGTACAAAAGAAAAGCAAAAGGAAGCCTGACAGATTCACTGTTCAATTTCATTTTGTCTGTTAACATGCTAAGTTTTCAGTTGGTTGCCTTTGTAACCAGTACACAAGAACCTTCCTTAGTCAAGAATTCTGGATGCGCCACTTGAGATACAGAGTTCATCTGTCTTCTCTAATATCTTTTTTCCCCCTGTGCTGGGATAAAGCACTGGCCAAGAATTCTGGAGAGTAGCACAAAGCAAAGAGAAACTCGATTTTGTGCATTTGAACCACAGTCTTGGACAAATCCAGCTGCTACCAGGGCAGGTAAGTTATGAATCTAAACATGAATTACGGAATTTAATGGCTCTTAAAAAAGTCACACAGCCTGTGACCATATAGCTGATCACACAGGAACCCCAAATGACTATGCTTCAGCATTCCTTCACGAAAGGCAAATCACGGCTCAGGAGAAAGGAACAAACTGCTTGAGAGCCTGATTTATGGAAGTACTCACAAAAAGGTGAAATCTCAGGGTCCTTTCAGAAATTTTGGTGTTTTACTGTGATGTCTGGAAACTCTATAACAATGCTTGAACATTTATAAAGATTTCAGAAACTCTTGGACAGCACATTTGCTTTAACTTCACCTCTCAGGGGGTCTCTGGAACTACACACCCAAAACGCAAGTGCTTCCGTGAAACACGTCCTAGAGCTACAGGGGAGCCAACCCAATCAGCACTGATCCTCCTGCACTAGAGCAGAGTTGCTGTATTTCTCCAGTGGAAAAACCAGCAAAAAGTGTTCAGCTGGGAAACCTGCTAGATAGCTCAAAGAGCATGTCTACCAGCAGCGAGTAGTGGATTTGTGAAGTGAAACACCTGGTGTGAAGGACCTGAAGGCCACACAGTATGCATTTTGGGTGGTGTTACGCCGGGCCAGCTCTAGGCTGGGGTCATGGACTGAACACCAATCCACGTATTTGATCTGCCTCAGCAGCTGTAGCGGATCAAGTGCACTTTTGGAGCACACCTTCCAGTTCAGCTTCACCCAGAGGGAGTCCAATCTGAGCCCTGCGACTACGTCTACACTGCAACTCAAGTATCGGTAAACAGGGAAATCCAGAAGATTCATTTCAGAAGTGCTGATTCAAAGAGAGAACACTCATAGACACACCTAAAGAAACAGATCAGAGCACAGCCTACCTCACACCGATGCAAGCTCAGGAGTGCAGTAGAGTTTTGGTATAACTTGAGCAGCTATTAAAAGAGCACTAACAAATCTGTACAACAGCAACAGTCTCCTACGTAGATCTGAAAAGCTACCAAAACTTCCTCTCACAGCTGCTAGTAACAAGGTAATAAGCTCCTTGCTGACAGTCACAGCTGCAAAAATCATACCCAGGCTTCTAGCCCAGAATTTTATAAAACAGATGGCCAGCTCCTATTGCAGAAATTGCCTTTTATCTTTATAAATGCAAAATTTTAATAACCCAAGTTTTCTATGAAATACTTTTTAGAAAAAAGACACCTCATTTATACACATATGTACATGTATTACCTTACCTGATAGATAAACCCACTCATTCTCGGGCTGGCAGACAACATTAGCAAAATGTTAGGGAAGAGAAGAAGATACCTTTCATTCTTTTCCTTATCAAAAAAAGAAGAAAAAGAAAATTAAAAAGTAAATACAACATCACAAGCTCCCTCCTCCCTTTTTTCTGTTTTATATTATTAAAAACTACCCTCAATGCTACAACTCTGTAATTACTCCACAAATAATTTTGATCCTGGCAAAATTAACTCTCCATAGAATTTAAAAAAAAAAAATCTGGGTGAAATACTGACCTTGTTTAATGTAACAACCGTTTTGCTGATTTCAGCAAAACCAAAATGACACATTGGATATATTAATATAGTGTAGATGGATGCTATTATGGTAATGCCAAGATAGTAGTCTCTCAAATTGGAGAGATCAGAAGTTCTGCATTATTTTGATTAAGCCCCAACATAAAAAAAAAAAGGTGAAAGAAAAGTAATAACATTTATATTCACAATGAAAACACTCATTACTTGGTTCTCGTTTTAATTTGCTGGTTTCACTTATGAAGTTTTCCTTTGTTTGGGGGTTATTTTTTACAGAAGAAGGAGGTTTACTCTTAAATCTAACACTATAGACAAACAATGAAAGAGAGAAGCATTAAGGTATAAGTTTTAATTTTAATGAGAAAAGAAATATATCCACCGACAAAGCCACCGTCCCAATTTCAAGTATCTCTGCAAAACAGTACAAGTCCTTACCAAGTTTTAACGTTTCTTTCTCTTTTTTAGTAAACTTTTATAAATGTCAATATAATTTTAAAAAAGACAGAACCAAAACCAATTGCTTTTGCACAAATGAAGGTGTTCCATATCTACCCAAAAAGCTGTAACGCTATGCAGAACCTTCTAAAAGCCCATTACATTTGGCATTTTAGTTCATGATGAGAGTGTGGGGTGGTGTTTTGTTTTTTAAGACTACAAGAAGAGACATGATTGCAGAAGATGCACCATCAACCCTACTGAATCTTCTTTATTTATTTTAACACATAACAAAATATCCGAGAGAAATATATCGGGTGACGAATTCTGAAATATTCACTTGCATAAACATTTTTCTCTTTCTTCATATTTATGGACATCTTTGTTCTAAGGGAGGAAACTGACTGAATGAGGTTGCAATTCCAAAGCCCCCACCAAGTTCAAAGCTTCACTGATTTTACAGGGGAACAACTGACAGTAAAAACATGTCAGTAATCTGTATAACATTTCCTTTCTGTTAGCACTTCCTTTTAAGATTATTTTAACATTATTTCTGGTAGGACAAGCTTTTGGTTTTATGTTTTATGTTTCTTTGTGTTCAAAAAAAACCACTCCAGACTTTGCAGTGTCACCTTTGACTTCCTATACCTTTTATTCTATTTCTTCAGAACCACTTGATTCCTAAGCTTCTATTTCAAAATTTACTACTTGAGCAAAGTGCCCAAAACACTTGGAAACAGTGTGCCTCAGACACCTTACAACATGAAACTTGAAAGTTTGTTATTTAAAACATGCTGTAATAACTGCTATGCAAAATGATCCTGTAATGTCACTACACATGGAAAATCCTGTTTAATTATGCACTTTGAAAACAGTCCTGCAAAATCATCTTACAATGTTTGTTACTGCTAGATTTAGTTACATTTCAGTAAATTTATGAGAATTACTCATGAGAGTAAATCATGAGACCAAGATTTACAGATGAGACTATCCATCTTCAAGGAAATTTAGTTCATATTTTATAATAAAAGCCTTAAATCAGTAGAGAAAGACTTTAGTCTAGATTAGTATCTCTGAAGCATCCTGTTTATTTCTGCTGCATAACGGTCACAATTAGTTTTATTCAAAATGGAAAGAAAGACCGAGAGTAAAGATGAGATGGACATTACCTCACTTCCAGCACACTGAATCATGACCTGGGACATGTAAATCACATTGCCGAGTGTTTTAATATCCTCTCCCTCCCAGCAGCGGATAGCTTCCGTCAGTATTTGCAGTTCAAGTTCTTTCCGCTTCCGTACTTCTTGACATTGTGCCTAACAAACACAGGGAAAAATACCGTCACTATTAACTCTATCAATTTGGAGTGAGTTAAGGGTAGAAATACCAGTACAGTTATATTTACTGTTGTGCTTGTAGTAAACAGTTAGCACTTACTTTCATTTAGAGGACCATTACCAGCATTTCTTATAAAACTAATTTTTCTTATAAAACTAACTTCAGTATTATCACTTTTCTTTTCAATATGTTAGCTTCAATTACCCTTCCAAATTCCTAGCCATAGCTCTGTTTCTCAAATATCTCCTTTCATTTTAAATTTTTGTACTTCCAACCAAATATAGCTAGGCACAGCAGAAAACAAGTAACACAGCTGTCACAAATACACATTTTACACAAATACAACACCACATCTTTATTTAGTGAAAAGAGCTACATCAGTTGTGAAAAATATGAGTGTGTATAACCTTGTGTTCCTGTTTTTATTAAATGTCTCCATCCTACTCTACTAGCTCTACTCCCATTCATTAGAATTTTTCTCAACAAGAATTGTTTCCTCTTGCTTGTAAAGCACCCAACAGAGCAGGATCTCCAAACCTCTTCTGAACACAGATAACACTAAATTTTTGCTTTAAAGAAATAAAAAAATAGAAAATGCCAGGTTACCACCAGCATACTCCTAACAGGAAACACAAAAGATTAAGTTTCTTGTAACTGAGATTGCATTAAATATATGATTATTGCAGCTGACTTATTTTTTTTTCCCCAAGACAATAACAGATAGCTCATCTGTTCAAATTAGGCTTCCTTCTCCAATTATTACTACAAATTTCAGATCTTCTGAACTTCACTAGCACTTTCCCCTTCATCCTCCTCTTCTACAACTCCAGCACCATTGCCCTAGAAGGAACGCACTTTAGAAAAACCTCAGGAGACACACTCAGTTGTTGTAAAGTAGCTCCTCTTCATGACAGTAGTGATGCTAGCAGCAGTAGAAAGGTGGACGAAGCACAAGCGAGAGGGCAGACCAAGAGGTGCAGAATGCCTGCATGGCTCGTGCATCAACACTCTATTTGCTGTAACTCCCCAGCAAATCACCATGCTTAGCTCTGCCCACAAACAGCATCAATTTCCAGGCTTTCAAAAGTTTCTTATACAAACATTTACAAAAAAAGCATCACTTTTTTCAAGCAATAAAGGAGGATGAAATTAGAAAACAGTCTACTTAAAATATATCCATCTATTTTTTTTAATCACTCTTACAGAAAGATTTTTGAAGGCAGTCATGGATTTTTGAATATCTGGACGATCCGGATGATAATCCTAAAAACAATGGAGAAAACATACAATAAAAACTTTAGTTCTAATAAAATTAATAAAAACAATTTAGAGGCTTAACTAAAACCAAATAAAACACTTATGTAAAATAGAAGTTGTAGACCTATCAGCTCTCTTTTCACAGCCTTCTTCCTTTTACATCAAACACTGGTGGCTTGCAGTAAAAATGAAGAGTCACTTACAACATTCCTACTTATGCCTATAGTAAGAGCCAAGGAAGTCTTACAAGACCTAATGTACAAGAGATTTTGAAATACTAATAGGGAAGTGTTTATTTTAAAGAGTTTTATTTGGCAAGTTAGCTTTGTCACAAATGAGATTCCTTACGGACTAGAGTGTTCCATTACCACTGACTGACAAACCAAGTTGTGTGACAAAACAAAGATCCGTAAGTTTTCTATTTCTCTCCCTCCTTTACATTCCAAAAAAACCTAACCTAGGAAATGCAAAGGCATAAACAGTAGCTCCTTGAACACCTTCCCATATTGGAAAGATCATTTTTGGATAGCATTCAGTAGAAGTCAAAGGGACTATTCTGCTGATGTGTTCGACACTGAGGTCCTAAGACGAGAAGCTGCCCTCCTCCTACAAGATAAAGTAGCCTTGAGTAGTAAGTGGGAGACACATTTGATGCCAGGTCAACCAATGACCCTGCAAGACTGTTCTGGGAGTGAAGATGAGCTTCCCTGCCTAGTTTAAATGTTTAGCTTTTACAGGAAGCTTTACTGCACTAAATTTTAAACCACTGCAGCCCATAGTTTAGAAGGCTGACGGAAGAGCAAGCAAATGTAATTTTGGGTCCCATCATGTTTGACATGTACCTTTAAAATAATTGTTGTCAAATCATCATTAAGCTGGAACATAAATGCTGATAAGATATACCTCCATGTGCCTTTCAAGTTCTTTGAGTAACGTGGGGTATTTATCCAGACGCATAAAGGGTTTGCTGAGGCCTGTGGTCAGCACAAGGATCCCAGGGCTGTTGGCACCTTTCACCTCCATGAATTCTCCTAGCTCCTCACTGTGTACACAAGATATTTAAGCAAATTAAGATCAAATTACCAAGACAATTAAAATTACATTGGATTCTTCAGTTTTTTCATCTGAAATGAATTCTGCCAATAAAACAAGAGGCCAAATAATTCAGAAAGTAATTAAAGTACAACTTAAGTGCTGCAATCGGTTTCTGCATTAATTGAAATACAGGAACAAAGACATCTGCAGATTTTGGGTCCATCCAGGGAACAACAGACACAGGATCAAATCCACTGCTCTAGGCAACTGATGCTCAAAGACAGCTCCTAAATGTTTCCCCATCCAAGCAACGATCACAGAATAAAGCCATTTGCACTGTATTTTATTACTCTGCTCTTTATTCTAGTTAAGTGACATCTGGCCTTACAGGCGGTTTACACAGGTAATACACAAGCATAAATGGGTCATATTTAATCGAGTATAGATAGTTCAAAGGTGTCAAGCACTAATAGGAAGACACAGATGTTTCAGAACCTTTTTCCCTCCCACACTTACTTGTTTAATGACCTCTCCTCACACATCCAAGGTGTTATTGCAAAATGATCAACTAACCAACAGCCATACAAATGGCAGACCATAGTAGAAATCATTACTTCACAGTCTGTCCTCAAACAAGTTAGGGTTTCACTGAGGGTGTACCTACACAACGCACTTTTGACAGCAAAGCTGCTGTAAGAAATCCATGCTCTCCAAATATCATCAACTGCTACTTCCCCTATCTAGGTGGTTTTCATATTTGAGTAATTTCCAAACTGGTCCAGCCCCTCAACTTTTTACATGAACTCAGTTAAAAAAAAGCAGCGCATCCTGGGAATTTCAGCTCACTTTGCTGTCAAGGAAACTTAAACCAGCTGCATCTTCTGCTTCCTTATAAAGAGAGGTTTCAGAGGAATATGGTGGAGGACATCAGCTTTGCTAGAGTTTAAATGATCAGGAACAAAGCGAGCCCTCTCCGTAGAGAAAGAAAGGTACAGCAGCACCTGGGCTCATTTCAAGGCTTCAGAAAATCCAAGTTGCAGAAGAACGTGGGATTCTAAAGACAAAATCTAAACAACGGAAATTTAGAAAGCCGCTTATTAAAAAGATAACATCATCTTGCATTCAAGCTGTGTCATTGTAGATGTCTGCAAATGGGGTTGCTCATGTTTTGAGCCCCTGTCACAGTAAATTAAGTAGTTCTCCAAAAAACCCACAACAAAACCCACTATTCTTATGTGACAGCCACAAATTCTACTCTAGGATATCCTGAAAGTCCTTACTTTCTACTGATTAATAGCATTACATTCCCGTAAGTCAGAATTACTATTTTTTTTTTCTTTCCTTGGTTACTGGCATAGGTTCATTTTTCAGAGGAAGCCTTAGCCAGCTACCAGATTCAGTACTCTTAGTAAGTGTAAAAACAATGTGAAATGCCAAACAACAATAAAGGAGGAACACTTGTATGTTATGGCCACATTAACACAAAAGCAAGGCCAAGGATCTCCAAACTCAGGTCACAGTGTTTCCATGCAGCAGTGGAAGTCTCTTCCTGCTCAGTTTCTCTAGAAAAAAAAACACTGATAGGACACTGCCATAATCTGCATGCTCGATTATCAGTGAGTCATGCTATATAAATGCATTGCATAAGACTGAGACAAAACAGACTTCCCTACCTCCCCCAACACACACATACACACACGCTCCTTCCCATTTCAGAACAAGTGATGCTTTGCTTGTTAATGTCACTTGTCCAAACAGATGGAGAGAGCAGAACATGAACCATGACCTTCTCATCCCAATGTAAAGTGCTTTACCCACCATCCCACCAGGATCTCTCTCCTCCCAGCTGCTAAAGCTTCCCCAGGTTCACAGAAGAGAAGGTACTTTTCCATATAGTTTACTCCAACATTTACTTGTCTTCAAGTTAATTACTATTTTCTTACCCTACCTTGCTTAAATACATCCAGCATCATTTCTGAATGGTCAAGTCTGACATAACCTTACACCACCTCTTTCAGAGCGCTTCCCTCCCATTCTAACCAGGCCCAGGCACTCCTCAGTGCACAGATTTGTGCAATTTCTGCTGTACTCAACTGCAGAGCTGAGAAAGCGGGTGAGAGGATTTCTCAGCACCCGCTTTGCATTTCTGAGCAGCAAAGAGATGGGCTGGGCACCCTGAGGACCAGGCAGAGCTTGCTACATCCCTCTCAAACGACGGGTATCAGCAGCAACTCCAGGCCTCCTAAACTCAGCTTGCAACATCAGTAGGTTCTAGTTTTGGCTAAAAACTGATTAAAAACCTCCTATAGTATCTCGCATGAAAAATTATAATAACACAGATAAACCTGAGTACTTTTCTAGCTTAAATTTAAATTCAGTAGTAAAGCTGGCCAACTTTGAATACCTGAAGACCTATTTCACCTTATGTGTTCTTAGTCACAGCCCTTACACAGCACAAATCACACCGACTTCAGAATCTGACAACTGATTCAGGTGGCACCCTAAACAAGACTAAGGATTTTGACTCATGTTTTGGTTTTACAGTGTTACCAGCTACTTGTTCATTGAGGATTCAGGCTCATTTGCTGGAACACTAAGCTGAACCACTACAGTGTGGCGGCGACACATCCTCTTCTCCTGCTTGTTCCCAGCAAGGTGATGGGGTGCATAAACAAGGGTACAGTGCCCTGCTTTCACAGAAAGCTTTACCAAAGCTCACCTGTGAAAGCCCATCTGTTTCAAGGCACTCAGTGGTTTTAGATTTCAATTAGTTTTGTATAGGACACTGATCATATATACACTACTGCATTTGCTGTTGTTTCATCCATCAATCCATTGGCCAATCCCATGATGAGTGGTGTTCTTCAGGGGTCAGTATTGGGACCAGCACTGCTCAACATCTGTTGGCAACATGGACAGTGGGATTGAATGTACCCTCACCAAGTTTGCTGATGACACCAAGCTGCATGGTGAGGTTGACAGATTGGAGGGGAGGGATGCTATCCAGAGGGATCTTGACAGGTTTGAGAGGTGGGCCTATGCCAACCTCGTGAAGTTCAACAAGGCCAAGTGCAACGCCCTGCACCTGGGTAGAGGCAATCCCAAGCACAAATACCGGCTGGGCGGAGAATAGCTTGGGAGCAGTCCCAAGGAGAAGGACTTGGGGGTGTCAGTTGATGAAAAAACTCAACACGAGCCGGCAATGTGTGCTTGCAGCCCAGAAGGCCAACTGCATCCTGGGCTGCATAAAAAGAAGTGTGGCCAGCAGGGCGAGGGAGGCAATTCTGCCCCTCTGCTCTGATCTGGTGAGACTCCACCTGGAGTACTGTGTCCAGGTCTGGGGCTGCAACACAAAAAGGACATTGAGCTGTTGGAGCGAGTCCAGAGAAGGTCTACAAAAATGATCAAAGGGTTGGAGGACCTCTCCTACTAAGACAAGCTGAGAAATGCGGGTTGGGGTTGTTCAGCCTGGGGAAAAGAAGGCTGTGGGGAGACCTTACAGCAGCCTTACAACACCTGAAGGGGGCCTGCAAAAAATGCTGGAGGGGGGCATTTTACAAGGGCATGTAATGACAGGAGCAGGGGTAATGGTTTTAAACTGGAAAAGGGTAGGTTTAGACTAGATATTAGGAAGAAATTCTTTACTGTGAGGGTGGTGAGACACTGGCACAGCTTGCCCAGGGAAGCTGTGGATGCCCCCTCCCTGGAAGTGTTCAAGGCCAGGTTGGACAGGGCTTTGGGCAACCTGGTCTGGTGGGAGGCGTCCCTGCCCATGGCAGGGGGTTGGACCAGATGATCTCTAAGGTCCCCTCCAACCCAAACCATTCTGTGATTCTATGAATTCTGTGTAAGCACCCCCAACCACGTCAAAGTGTCAAAGTCAGAGCACCTCTGGTACTTGATATGCATCTTCAAGAAAATGTTTAAACTCATTCTTTGTATTTTGTTTCCTTCAGTCAGATACACAGTCCCTGCTGCCTCACTCTGCCAACTATTCCCTTTACACATTATCTGCTCTTCTTACCCATTTCAGGCAGCACAATCCATGCACATCTACGCAGCTTCTCTTTTCTCCTGAACACACCAGCACACTCTACAGTACTTGCCAATCACAAATGCCACAGGCCATTCAATCTGTCATTTTTCTGAACAGCACTGATTTTTGCCTTTAGATTGCAAAAATGCAAAAATTCTCATCCCTAATTTGTTCAGCCATCTCCACCATGTTGCTGGGTGCAGGCAAATGCATTATAGAAATGGTATTTGCTGAGCTATCCATGAACACAATGCTTTTTGTTCTTTTTTCTTCCCCCCTTTTTTTTTAATTCAATGCCTCTACAGTAGGAGGGACACTGGTTGCCATTTCACCCACATTCACATTTCTAATTTTCATTATCACTCTTCCAATTCTTCCAGACTTTTGCATTATGAAACAGATGTGCCAGAAGACAGGAGGAAAACTCACTGTAGCCTGAACTAAAATCGACTGCTTGGAAACCTGAAATATAAAACAGATATTATCTTGTTTTCACTGTCTACTCTGCAATTCTTTTAGCTCTGTGGTTACACAACGTTGCAGCACTTTCCAGGCCATTCGCTGCTCTTCGATGCAAGATGCTTGGTTGTTTATCACCTCCTTTTTACTTAGTCACAGTATAGGAACCTACAGAACAAGTTTAAACCTCGGCTCATTTGAACTGTACAGGAAGTCCTGAAAAACATGCTTAGCAATGGTATCACCACAAGCCTTTTCCAGTGAGCAGTGTTAATCGGTGTAATTAAAACCCAATGACGCAGTTTTCCTTCCAACATTCCCAAGAGGACAAGGTTTTCTTTCATACACTTCTGTGCTTCCCACTGACAAGTTTTGACACACCACCTTGTTCAAACTCGGGTATGAACACACACACACACACACACACACACACACACACCTTAAAACAATACGACCCAAAATTTTGCCTGAGCAGCTCCATCATGCAGACCCCGTTAGCAATTTGCTCATGCTATACCAACCTGCTACCTCTGCAGCTTTGCGGACATAAAATATCTTGCAAAATGGTCATTTCTTTAGCTCAAAGCTTAAAGTGGGTGCCCTTCATTTATTCACCAAGGACAAATACAATAGAGAATATAATGAAAAGGTTTACTTTCAAGAAAATATCGGTGGGATAAAATACTGTTTGAATATGACAACAGTTCACAATTATTTTTTAATTAATAGCAGTTTAGAAGTCACTGTCATTAGCTGAAGAGCACAGCTGCTCTGCCAAAGACAATGTCTCTTTCATGTCACAATTTCAATTGATGCCTGAAAGCACCACACTCTCCTAGGCAGTACATCCTAAATAAAACTCCAGCCCACAGCTAAGCAGTACATTTTTAAAAAACTATCCTTTCGCTGAACAGGAAAAAAACTTTTGATCAGTGAAATCATCAACTTAGTCACAATTGCCTAAATAAGCAGCTTTTCAGAAAGAGGCAGCTGAGATTTGAATTCACCACTTGCGTCATTTTGTAGAATAAAACGCAGAGAAGCATACAAAAGTGCTGTGCTTCATTTATCCTGAAATCTCAAGCTGAAGAGTTCTTCCCACTCCAGCCTAGCGTTAGTTCACAGCTTGAGCTATTTTAAAGGTCACTATGAAAAGTGTCTTTAAGCCCTATTAATATATTCAAATCTTTCTTAGTACAGCTGCCTCAAAAGCTGCAAATCAGACTGGGGAGAGGGAAGAAAACAAGTTCAGATGTGCCTACAGTAACAAAAGGCCAGAAAAAAAAAATAAAATCCTCATTTAAATTCGAGGAAGGCACATCCAGGAACTACAAGGTATATGTTTAAAAGCACAACTTACACTTCTGAAGTAGGTCTCTGTTTGTAATAGATGGAGCAGGAGCTGTCACTGCTGAGGGGTCTGAGGACTGCACACAGGCACCGCATTTTGGGAGCACTGTGGCACAGCTTGGCTCAGCAGCAAGCCCTCAACCGCAGCTTTTCATTTCCTAGCGCTAAACCTCCCAGTCGAGCTCGTCTCCCGGGACTGGTGCTCGGCGTCTGACATCAGCCTGCACCCTTGCGGGCTCAGGGATGCACCGAAGTGGGGGAGGCACAAAGAGTTTTCTGACTCAAGCTGATCTGTATTCCACGCTCCAGTTACTCCCAGTAACTGGGATGTTTCAGCTCCACGAATTGTACCCAGGCCGTTAGGTCTGTCATGCAAGTGTGCAGAATATGCTTGGGACACATTATCTAAGAGAACAGAACCATCTAGCAAAATTAATGTTTGAATAAGCAAAGATCTGCGAATAAGCTCTCTTCCAGCTGAGAACTGGCTCGACACTTGCTACTTTGCATTAATAAAAAAGTATATTGCTACTTTTTTGGCTGCCTTTTTATGAAATTAGATTTTCTTTTGGAAACGTTTTTCTTCCATTTTGTTTTAAAACAAATGTAGTATTGTTCAAACGAAGTTAAAAACCTAAAAAAACCTCCCCTCCTAATACCTACGTACTGAATGCTGACTACACCGGGGCTGTACTCTCCATCTTTCTTCAGAAGAGTTTCATGGCCACAGAGCAGTGGGGCCTGTTTGACTTTTGTTTTCATTATGTTATCCATCCTTTGCTGAGTTCTATACTCAAATATCTTTCCTCTTGTCATCTTGGAGGCAGACCACAAAATCCCAACCCTAGCTTCTGCCTCTTCCCAAACCCTACTTCCACCTACCACAGTTTCCCTTTGCACTGAACTTTGTGGCTTGTGATCTTCTCCAGACAGGTAATATTTATGTTCTTGGGACTCCTTACTCCACTGCAATTACCCATTTCTGTACTTTGTATCCACCTGGGTTTTTTAATTTATTTGAGGGAAACCCATTCTTTCATGGCCTTCCCTTACTGGAAGGCAAGTATATGTCTACGATCAGAAACACATACAGCCATCAACACTGCTTTGACTACACACTACACCCTCGAGGAAGTCTGCTCTCACCAGCCAACAAAACTCCCTCCAAAAATAACACCTACCCTTGGACTTGAACTGGGATTCTCAAGAAAAACTAAGGGCTATTAGAAACTGAAACTCCTACAATGCAGCCAAAGAGGTATGACTGCTAAGGAATAACGTAAATAAAACAGGGATTGCATACAGTGGCACTGTAGCCACTACGAGAGAAGGGAAGGAGGAGAAGAAGCCAGGTGGCAGCAGTGGAAATGTGCAGAACACCAATCTCTGCAAAAGCCACCACTCTTCATACCTGTAGGTACCTTCGTACCTGAGCTCCTCCTCATCTCTTCCCAGTAGCTCAAGAGACAGCTACAAGACACGATGACAGACCCAAGGAAAAATTAATTCCTTCTTAAAAATTCTTGATTCATTACACAAAGACTTTTAATTCAGGGAAAAAATACACAATGGCTCTGAAACAATTCCTGAGATAGAAAAGTACCTACCAAATTTCAAGACTGTATGAAGCTGGAGAAATTATGCTGAGTACCAACTCTAATGCTTGCATAAAACTTGCAGTGCCACAACCAGAACCAAGAGAGAGTTTGTTCACAAACTTAGTACAAAGATCTTTTTTGTAGCTATTGTGATTATCATGATAGAGGCAAACACAACCTCCAAAACATGCAGCTCTGGAACCTGAACTCCTGTAAGGACTGTATGAGGTTTCATTCCCATTCTAGTGATATTAATTCCAACAGTTTGACTATTAATAATTAACTTAAGGAAGCGAAAGACGTTTGCAGCTTTGAAGATCTCAACACAAAAAATTTGTTATTCATTAATATCATTAATCCACTTCATCCCCGACTGTGTATTCATGTAAACATGCACATATATGAACACACATATGCACACATCCCCTCATTTTGTACGAATTGAGTAAAAGCCCCTATGGTCAAGAAGCAAATGTCAAAGAAGAGAAAGAGGAAACACAGGCTGGCATTCACACTGAATGGTATTTAAAAAAGAAAAAGTCACATTCCAATTGAAGGCCCCTTTGAAATCTTCAGCCCCATCACATTAACTGCTATTTAGAACCGGCTTCACAAAAAAGCTATTCAAAAAGGAAGCTTTTGACTAGAAGTCCAAAATAACTCTGAGCAAGTTCATATCATCAGGTCTTGTCTACACACATGCACACACATGCCAAGTCTTTACCAAGTGTCAGTGACATTTTTGCAGGTGTTACAACACTGCTCAAAGAGCAGTGACATGACATAAAAACCTCCTATGTGTAATATTCCATCAAACCAGATGACTGCTTACAGTTCTGATTTACAGTGATCCAATTGGTTAAAGAAATAATATAGCTAGTGCTTCAAAATGATACCAAATTTCCTTTAAGTTGTTTTCAGGCAGTGACAGTAAAAAACACAATAAACCTAGTATGTTTTATAGATTAAAAACCAAACAGAAGCACAGTCTCTGAAGTTTCACCTAGAGCAACTATCTAGGAGATTTTTTTTGTTTGTTTCTTCTTTGTTGTTATGGTTCCCATCAAAAGCACGTGAACTTAAAAAACTGGGGTGGGTGCCCTGGTGACAGAAGATA
>NW_010186556.1:1650-3037 GCF_000695765.1 Mesitornis unicolor | reverse complement strand
GGGGGAGAAATGGGGGTGCCAGGGCTGTCCCAAACGGGGTTATCCCAAAATTCACCCCCCATGGGTTCTCCCCTCCCAGATTTGGGGCCTCACCTCGTCCGGGAAGGGGCCGTGCAGGGGGTACAGCAGGGGGTGCTCGCAGCCGGGCATGTAGAGGTGGCAATGGGAGCGGGCGGCTTCGGGGTCGGCCACCAGCAGCAGCTGCTGGATGTCACCCTATAGGAAAATAACGGGGGACACAGGGGGGTGGGTTTGCTGCCCCCCCTGTGCCCCCCAAAATAACCCCGGATGTGGGCGCTCGTGGCCGTGGGGCTGTTTGGGGCGGTCACTGTGGGTGCGGGGACAAAGGGGCCTTTGTGTGGCCCTGCTGGGGACAAAATGGGCTGGGGGGGTGGCCCCGCGCCTCAGTGGAGCCTCTGTGACATTTGCAGTGGGGAGGAATGCGAGGGGGGTGAGGTGACCCCATAGGGATGAGGTGACCCCATGGGGACAAAGTCACCCCATAGGGAAAAGGTCACCCCAAGGGGACACCCCATGGAATCAAGATCGCCCCATGGGGACACCCCATGGGGACAAGGTCACCCCATAGGGACATCTCATGGGGACACCCCGTAGGGATAAGGTCACCCCATAGGGACACCCCATAGAGACACCCCATGGGGACAAGGTCATCCTATGGGGACACCCCATGGGGACAAGGTCACCCCATAGGGACATCTCATGGGGACACCCCGTAGGGATAAGGTCACCCCATAGGGACACCCCATAGAGACACCCCATGGGGACAAGGTCATCCTATGGGGACACCCCATGGGGATGAGGCCACACCATGGGTCATGGGGACAAGGTCATCCTATGGGGACACCCCATGGGGACAAGGACACCCCAAGGGGACACCCCATGGAGTCAAGATCATCCTATGGGGACACCCTATGGGGACGAGGTCACCCCATAGGGATGAGATCACCCCATAGGGACACCTCATGGGGACAAGGTCACCCCATGGGGATGAGGTTACCCCATGGGGACACCCCATGGGGAAAAGGTCATCCTAATGGGGTCACCCTATGGGGACAAGGTCACCCCATGGGGACACCCCGTGAGGATGAGGCCACCCCATAGGGACACCCCATGGGGACATAGAGCAGCTCCCAGTACAACCGTGCTCCCCTTTTCCCAGTGCCCCCAATGCCAAGCCAAGGGATTTCTGGGGACAGATTTCGGGGCCGGACCCACCTCGAACCCCTCCTGGTCCCACAGGCGCCCCCCGAACACGGTGACCCCCCGGGTGCTGAGGAGCGGCCGCGGTCCCCGCTCCAGGGGCAGCGTGGCCAGGAGGTGACAGTCGAGCCACAGGGCCACGGCGCTGCCCTCCACCGCCAGCGCC
>NW_010186556.1:723-1501 GCF_000695765.1 Mesitornis unicolor | reverse complement strand
GGGACGGGGGATACTGGGAGGGACTGGGGATACTGGGAAAGACTGGGGGTGCTGGGAAGGGACTGGGGATACTGGGAATGGATTGAGGATGATGGGAAGGAACTGGGGATACTGGGAGGGACTGGGGATACTGGGAAAGACTGGGGGTGCTGGGAAGGGACTGGGGATACTGGGAATGGATTGAGGATGATGGGAAGGACTGGGGATACTGGGAAGGACTGGGGGTGATGGGAAGGGACTGGGGATACTGGGAAGGACTGGGGGTGATGGGAAGGGACTGGGGATACTGGGAAGGACTGGGGGTGATGGGAAGGGACTGGGGATACTGGGAAGGACTGGGGGTGATGGGAAGGGACTGGGGATACTGGGAAGGACTGGGGGTGATGGGAAGGGACTGGGGATACTGGGAAGGACTGGGGGTGATGGGAAGGGACTGGGGATACTGGGAAGGACTGGGGATACTGGAAAGGAGTGGGGATACTGGGAAGGGATTGGGGGTGATAGGAAGGGACTGGGGATACTGGGGGCACTGGAGGCACTGGAGGCACTGGGTGGGTCTGGGGATACTGGGAGGGACAGGGGATACTGGGAGGGACTGGGGATACTGGGAAGGGATTGGGGGTGCTGGGAGGGACTGGGAATACTGGGAGGGACTGAGGGTGATGGGAAGGGACAGGGGGTACTGGGAAGAAACTGGGGATACTGGGAGAGACTGGGGATACTGAGAAGAACTGGGGGTGATGGGAAGGACTGGGGGTACTGGGAAGGACCTGGGGTT
>NW_010186556.1:381-601 GCF_000695765.1 Mesitornis unicolor | reverse complement strand
GGGGGAGGGGCTGGGGGCACTGGGAGGGAATTGGGGATACTGGGAGGGACAGGGGATACTGGGAGGGACTGGGGATACTGGGAAGGGATTGGGGGTGCTGGGAGGGACTGGGAATACTGGGAGGGACTGAGGGTGATGGGAAGGGACAGGGGGTACTGGGAAGAAACTGGGGATACTGGGAGAGACTGGGGATACTGAGAAGAACTGGGGGTGATGGGAA
>NW_010186556.1:0-255 GCF_000695765.1 Mesitornis unicolor | reverse complement strand
ACTGGGGATACTGGGAAGCAACTGGGAATACTGGGAGGGACTGGGGCCACTGGGAGGGACTGGGGATACTGGGAAGGGACTGGGGATACTGGGCGAGACTGAGGACACTGGGAAGGAATTGGGGATACTGGGAAGGACTGGTGGTGATGAGAGGGACTGGGGGCACTGGGAAGGATCTGGGGATACTGGGAAGGAACTGGGGGCACTGGGAAGTGACTGGGGATACTGGGAGGGCCCTCACTTGCTGGCGGGCAG
>NW_010186555.1:27518-32026 GCF_000695765.1 Mesitornis unicolor | reverse complement strand
CTTTTCCAACCGAGCGATTCTGTGATTCTCCCTGGTTGCTGCACTGGAAAAAGTAGGGGAGAGAGCTTCAACCAGCATTTTGATGTCCTTTTCCTTTCTGTCCTTCCACCTTCACCTCCTTTTAGTTCTTCTTGTATCCTTGGAAAGAGCTGGTTTTTCTCTCTGATTCAGCAAGAATTGCAAATGCCTCCCCACTGACCTCCTCCCAGCTGGCTTTAGTGTCTGTGATCTTCTTTTTGTCCCCATGAAATTCAGCATATATTGGTTTAACAAAACTAATGGTGTGGAATTAAATCTACAATTTTTGTTACTCTTCACAAGACTGGTTTTCTGCTTCATTATGTTCACCTCATCCCTATCCCTGAGTCAGTAAAGGCTGAAGCTTTTCAACACAGTATGCTTTTGTTAAGGAATACATCCTCAAATTGACAGCATGTTCCATCTAACATTAAATTAGTGTCTAATTCATCAATAAAATCTCTCACAAAAAAGCTGGAGGGAGAATCAACATTAAAAGCACTAAAAGTGTTTTTTCTTTTTCTTAAACTGGGATACCTGGGAACAAGACTATAGATTCAATTTGAAACAGAAGGCCAGATTGCAGGTTCAGTGCTGAATAGCCATGAACCCGAGCCCAAAAATGCCTCCTAGGCCGACCCTGTGCCCTTGAGCCCCGTGTCCCTTGGGAGCTGCAGCATAGGAACAGAACGGCCCCTCCGGGTCCCGTGACGCATGCACATGGGGTACCAGGCGAGGGGGTGAAAGTGTGAGAGCCTGAAGAGGCCTTGGAAGCTTTGTGTTACATAGAAAAAAAAGGACAGAAAAAAAAATAGAGGCAGGGGTTTGGAGTCTCTAATCAGCAGTGATTGCTTCCTGTGCAGAAGTCAGCTGTTTCCATACAATAGCCAAGCTGTTCAGTCTCTAGGCGCCATCCCAAGGTCATCACTTTTCTATTGTTGTTCCCCACCCCCATGGAAAATTCCTGTGCTCTTTTATGTATGTAAGGGTGTTGTGTTTTGTTTTTTTTAAAACTTGGAAAACTCACACGTGCCTCTCATGGTCGCCAAAAGTTTCAGCACCAGGTACTGACCTGAACTTGGCTTTTCAGGGCCTTTTCTTCACTCTGCGTCGTCAATGCCTGATGTGCCTCTTATCTCAACAGCTTTTTAAAGTTTTTAAGCAAAATACTTATCTGCACTGTGTTATGTTGAGGATGTAAGCCAAGTTCAAATCTGACATATTTTTTCCTACTTGCTTTTCTAGGAATTCATGTGTCAGTGACCTCTGAGACAGTGAGAAATGAGGCCATGACGGTTCCTAGATATAGTTCCCTTATAAAATATTTATTCTCTTACACACATACAAACCTCGCTCTTTTAAGCCTACTTAGTGGACACTGTGAAAGGAAGCATATTATTCTGAGGAGCCACTGAACCTTCAGTGCACCAGTTTATTTTGGGGCAAAATTCTAAAACCTTCAGAATTCAGAAGTCCAGTAGAAAAATATCTATTCTGGGCAGCTTCTCTGGTTTCTCTGAATTCTTCCAAATCCCTTTCACTGCACTAGAGTTGATCCTGGGCAACATTAAACAACTTCTTAAAAGTCAGTGCTTGTTATCTGTTGCTGCTGCTATCAGTTGGACAAGGAGGTTTAACCCTTTTCAGGTTTGATGCCGCCTATAGCCCAGTCTACAGTTTTCAGAAGCTTTGACTAATTTACTATGATTTTTTCTGGGCAGACATAGATTCTTGAGGAGAACTGGAAAAAAAATTGTGGATTTCAGGAAAGCCCTATTCGTCAGCATCCCATGCTGCTCAGGAATGCAAGATGGGAACAGTTTATTACAATATCAACACTAGGATCTCTGCATGAGATATTGGCCTTTCAGGATGCTCAGTCATGATTGTGATCTCACAGTGTTGTCTCTAGTGTCACTTACTGCTAAGCAAACAATTGTGATCCTTTGCATATGGATTTTTGCACATTAAATTTTTACACATAAATTTCACACAAAAATTTCACACAAAATTTAGGACAACTCGGTGCTTTAACATGGAACCATTTAGGGAGGCCAAGTGAGTGAAAACTGTGTATATAGTCAAGAATTTTTTTTTCCTGATATATTATCTTTTTTGTTTCCCCCCAAACAAATGTGTTTTGTTGGTTCCTACTATTGCTGAAGCAAGCAAGGCTGAGCCACAGCAATGCCTCCCACCATGTCTGGATTTGGAAGCTGAAGGAACTTGCTTGCATATACATACTCCTTTGAAGCTGTAAGCTATTGCAACAATAGCTATTGCTTTTGTAACTCACCCTTTAATTTCTCTCTGGGTGATTTTTTTGCAGTTTGTGCTTCTTAGGTTCCCTCAGGGGCACAGAAATCTGCTGCTCAGCTGCCAGCCAAGTTCGTGAATATCTGTGCCTCTCAGAGTCCTCTTCCAGAAGGCATGGCCAGACAGGGTTCACAGTCCTGCTGGGAATGATCACTGCTAACACAGTTCTGTTTGAAGGCTTCTTCCTAGTTCTGTGGACTCTGATTATTTCTTTTCCAGTACATTATTCCACTGTAATAGTTTCTTTGGGGCTATTTCTGGCTGCTGAAGAAATTATCATTCTACCATTAGACAAGACACCATAAAAACCCTCTCTGATGACTGTGCCATTTTAAAAATCCTGACTGAGCTACTGTTTAATGTAAAACTTGTGTAGCATACATAAGACACAAAGTAAATAATATACTTTTTAGCCTCTATGAATGGATTTTTGTACTATTTGGGGTTATTTAAAAATAAAATAAAATGTTTTGGTTGTAAACCGTTGCTTTGTCATGCTAGCACAGTTTCAGAGTGACAGGTAGAAACATAAGCACAAAAGCTTGCAGAGATTTACATATGGCATCTGTACACTGCCCTTTTACTCTTTTCCTGATGACTGTCACTGCTGTATTATGTCAAACGCCAATAGGATTGTACCATTAAGTTGAGACGTTAGCATTTTGTTCTACTACATACTGCTTTTCATTAAGGCCGTTTTTCAGATTTAACCCAAAAAATTCAACTACAAAACCCTTTTCCTTCTCAAGGATTATTTTTCACATCTAATATTTACTGCCACAGCTAGATAGTCAAGCACTTTTACTAAGTATGGTATCCTTTGACACTACTGAGTATCTGCACTAGTACAGTTTACTTGTTGCTGTTTTCCAGAAACTGTTAAGTCCTCAGTTGCCCACAATAAGGCTGAATAGAGTTTCCTACAGCCTCTCCAGTAATGACACAGAGCACTATAGATTTTAATAATGCAGTCCTAGGGTTTCAGATAACAATATCACAGCGCTATGTCCGGCATTGATTTTTAATGAAAAAAATGAATTTACATATTTAAATACTTTAGTGCAAAAGTTTAGTCAAATAATGTTTTAGAATTGTGAAAGAAAATTAGCAATGTTATAAGAAATACTATTGTAAAGATTTTGTGTCATTTTACACAAATATAATTTAAAATAAAAAGAAAATACTGTTCCTAATTTGCACAATGCCACTTCAATTAGGCTTTTAGACTGAACGCTTTGCTGTATCACCCAAGTGTCACTCAGCAGACTGCCACGAAGACTGAGCTGCACCTCTTTTAATATCCTTTCCATCATGCTCTCCCCTTCCTCTCCCTAGCAGAAAATGGTATGAGAGTTATTGTTTCAAAACAAACCAGATAAAAACAACTAGAGCAGAACAACCTTTGCTTCTCAGGACAATTGCAAATTCATTCCCAAGAAACACAGTCAATATCACCTCTACCCTTTATTGCAGTGGCTTGAATATTGTTTTCTTTTAATATTATTTATTAATGTTCATTTGTTCCAGGGCAATGGGTCATTTAAAGCTAATGATATGTAATACTGCAGCCCGCAAATTTTATGATCATGCAGAAACTTTGTGCTGTTCACTGAAACATATAAAATACTCGAGGAAAGGGGATTAAATGGCAATAATTTGGGATTAAATAGAAGACTAATTTGGGGTTTTATTTTATTTAAAGATGAGGTTTGCCCTCATATGTTATTATATGCTGTAATAGCGTTTCTGAAAAGGATAGACAGATTTACTTCCTCACCTTTGTTGTGAGATATTACCTAGATGGGTTAATAGCTAATATTCTAACAATTTCTTTTGTGTTTTTCTTCCCTTCCTAGGTCTCATTTATACCTTTGGAGAAGATGATTCCTTCCTGCTACCTAGTTTATCAATATCAATACCTAGTTTATCAAAATCTTGCAGTTACTTAGATTGTCTTTATCCTCAAAAATGCTGTTGTAGAGGTGAAGCCCCTTGGAATAATGATTACGACACAACTTTTTAAAATCTGTCAAGTAATTAATTATATTCCTGGAGAGCTGGGGTTATAACAAGAATACTCTGACTTGTAATAAAAATGTAAGAAGATTTTTAGAAGGGCATAAATCAGTCTTTAACTACAGTCTGTTTTGAATTATCAAAGGCAATAGGGAGAG
>NW_010186555.1:0-27487 GCF_000695765.1 Mesitornis unicolor | reverse complement strand
AGGAATGAGATAACTCACGTAGAGCAATAACACAGGAAATATAAACCATATGTAAGCTAGGCTATGAAAATACACCAACATATTCACCTTCAAAAGACTTGTAAACACATTTCCATGGAGAGCAGAAATGACTGTAAGCAGCTGTTGGTCACTTGGAACCCAGCACATGTGGCTTTCCCCACAACACTGAGCCCAAGGCAGGGTACTACCTCCATACTGATAGGGGAGGAAACTGGTCACAGGTGACTCAGGGTGATGGTACCAGGATTGCCTGGCAGGTAACCTCCAGACAGGTTCTCCACACCTAGATATAGGCACAGCATGGTATGTTTTCCACACGTGTGGGACTCAGCAGCTCTGATGGAAGCACTCTGCAGTGAACAGGGGATTTCCAACACAGTATCCGCCACTGCTGGAAAGCTGTGAGTAGATGTTTCACCACATTGCAAGAGAGGATGAGACCTCATCTTGTGGCAGGAAGCTGCACAAGACAAGTCTGTGCAAACACACAGTTCCTGCAGAGCAGCTGGCACCTGGTAATCGTGTATGAAAACTTTATACATGTTTAGCATTTAGCAGGCAGAGGTACTGAGAAATGGCTGGGGTTCTGGATGCTGTTAACTAAAGGCCATTATTTTTCAGTTTGTGGCAGCTGGGTAGTCTTTAAGAGAGGAAAAACAGAGCTAAGCTTACTGCTGACATAAGCTTGCATAGCAATTTCTATGGTCCTGCTCTATTCATCTGACATTCAAAGAGTAACTATAGTTTAAAGGAATATTCTGGGTGCTACTTCTTACCCTCTGCTTTCTAGGAACCCCACTGTATGGATGAGTTCCTGTAGCAACTTTATACAAGTCATGTTTTTTCTTCCTTAACCTGTGGCTCTCATACAAAAGAAGCTTCTTTTATCACCACTTAAAAATAGAGAACACTAGCAAAATGCACTGATCAAAATGATTCATTCATTGCCAGAATGATTTTTTGCATGTTGCTGTATGTGAGGACTATTACACAAGGAGAGAGACTGTGAATAGCCTTAGTGTTTATGTAGTACCAAAGTATAATGTTGCTCCTTGTCACCAAAACAGCACAGAACCCTGGTGATACACCAACATGTGTGGGATGGCTGATGACACATCGTTGCTGCCTACATTAGCACAGCAAAGACGCTTTGTTCTCTGATGTCATGAGTTTCAAATCCCAGCTGGGGATTTACTGACTAAGCCACAGTAAGCTGCTGTGAGTTCCCTCCCAAAAGGAGAAGAGGAATAAAATAGAAAGGCTTTCTCCTTTCCGTTTCACTTCAGAAGTGCTGCTAAGCACCGAGAGTTATTTCCCTGTTGGTACCAAAATATTACTACAGTCCTTGCTGACAAGAGCTACATACACCCATCGGTGGAGAAAAGGCTCATTATCCACCTCAGGACAAGGCATAATAGTGATTTCTCTGAATTCAGATATATAAATCACAAATGACATCCTTATTCAAAGAAAATTAGAAACTGTAACTCCATCCTACCACAGGCCGGAACTGGTAATTGTTCAGCATAGGAGGCCACTTGTTCCCCTGTAAAAATGCAGGCTGAGGAATTCCAGTTTTACTGTCAGGTAGTCACTTCTTAAATTCTTCTCATGTTCCTGCAAGTTCTTGCCTTTTAGTAATAGCACAACATATATTTCTTTTGGAAGATGTTAGAACGTACAAGCCTCATACAGACACACAGAAAACTACTTCACTGTGAGACTAGAGTAGTGTTTCACCAGATCCAAGGCTAGTGAACCTCTACAGGAGGTACCTCATGCTGAGAACTAAATCAGAAGAGGACATTGGCCTAGACTCTTGCTGTTACTGTTGGTTGTGACCTTTTTGGGTGATGATCCCAAAACACTGCACAATGGTTGAAGAATTAGTCTCACAGCATTCATAGAAAGCAGGTATTATTACCTCATTGTGAAATATGTGGAAATTAAGTCACAGAAAAGTTGTGAGTTGTTCATGGTCACACAGTAAGGAGTCAGGAAGAGGAAAAAAAGTTTAACTAGTGACTTAAATTCTTCATCTTTTCATCCTAGATTAAAAGTTATTCACTGCAGACTCTTGAGCACTTTCTATATACCAACTCATCGCAGAGAAGTGCTTTAAATCTTCATTTATATATGAACAGCACATGGAAATACTTAGGTGGAATGGATAACTAACAATTTCCTATTGCTGTTGTCAAGAAGTCAGGTGACATCTGAGTCAGGCATGGTTTGCAGAAGCCTGGTGTCCCGAAGGGCTGGCAGAAAAGCAAATGCCAGCCTGGCTTTTCCTCCTGCAGCAGCAATCCACTGCCAGAATCGCTCCACAAAAACAGTCTGAAAAAGAGAAAAGTGAGTGCTGGGGGAAGAAAACAGACCTGAAGCAATCCCAGAGCATGAAGGGATTCAAAATCGTATTACTTCAATGTGCTGTCACAGCTCTTCCCCCAGAGTGAGGGCCAGATGGGAGTCAAAAGGATAAATCTCCATCCTGGCCCTTGTGAGTGGACAGGTCTATAAAAACTCTAAACCTAAGGGAGCATATGAAACAAGACAAGGCACTGAAATGGAGAGGAATCTGCAGGGAAGGCTGAAAAATATGGGTAGAGATAAGGACCCAAGGACCATGTGAGAAAACTAAGAAAAATAAGGGATTATAACTGGTCTAGTGAGTTGCAGGTGTCCACAAAAGTCAGTCAGGAAAAGTGAAAAGCAAGACTGAAAAGTGTTTTCTCATCCCTAAGTCTAGAAAAAACAATGAGAACCTATTGCTTCAGAAAGCAGGGAGAGAGGAGTCTTTGGCTGTTGCAGAGATTGTAGCACATCAGATGAGGGGTTACGAAAGTTCAAACACACCCTAAATCTGTCAGCTTCCTAAATACCAATTTTGGAGCTAAGTGTACACCAGGCTAGATGTACAAGCAGGGGTGTTGCAGGAAAAGTAACTAATGGTTGTCTTTAAAATAGCACCAACCCTTCCTATCTTACTGACATTGACTGCAGGGACAGGCACACCCAATCAGGCTTGCTTTGCTTTTCAAATATTTTACTGGTCCAACTATTTTTGTTAGAGATGTGATTTCTTTTAAACTGAAATTACTGTGGCAGTAAAACCCTCAAGTAGAGGAGACTGTACAGCCATATAAATATGACCATATTAATGGTCATTCAACATCTCTTTCAATTTTCATATGAAATTAGCCAAAGCAGTATGAAATAATACTATATTTCTAAACTGTGTCAGTGCAGAGGCTGCTATATTATTTTAAGTACACCAGGCTGCAGTTAGATTTTCTGGGCTTATCAGCTTACCCGGGTGGAAATCGCTGTCTCACCTTCCTCACAGTAGCTGAGGTTATAAACTGTGTCTGGTTGGACCATTGCATCAATATCCAAAGCTGGGCTTAACCTTATTTAGTTGATTCAAACCTGAACATTTAATTTGGCTGTCCTCTCCCTCTGGTGACTGTGGATCATCTCCAGATTATTCCATTGTCAAATAAGTCAAAACTAAGGATGCAATTGCAGTGGATTTAATTAAGTTACGCTACCAATTAATAAAGGTTGACCAGCCTTTATTAATGTTCATTGTTGCCATCTCAAAATATTCTTTCGTGAGACCTGTTGAGCACAAACTTCATGGCTCCTTGCAGACACGCTTCGGGCTGACCTGTGCATGATCAGACATCTGAGCCACACAGAAAAGCCTGCTCAAGGGATCTTTTTGGCAGGAGCAAAATGTTGGCAGCTTAGGGACAGAGGCTCAGGTTTTGTGGCTCCTGCTGCAGCAAGGGAAGGAGAGGAGAGATGCAGCACTGCAGCAGAGGGCGGCAGGGAGAGACTTGCTGGAGCTGGTGCTGGAGCTGGTTCTGGCATGGGAGGTGGTGGTGATGGCTGCTCCTCCAGGAGGCCCCAGCCCTTCTGTGCTTCCTTTTCGCTTGCTCCCCAGAAGGTAACCTCAGATCCCAAATACCTTCAGCCTCACCTTCCAGATGTCCTGTGTGGCAGGGCTGGGCCTGTTTTGCTGGCTTCCAGCTCTTCCCAGCTGAGAAGCAGCACTGGTGGCAGTTGGCCATCACGACAGGCACCATGGCACACTCAGCAGCAGTCCTGAAATGTATAAAATGAGTTTGAGGAAGATATAGGAGGAGGCTGGTACATAAGAAGAAGGCTACCCTAAATCAAATGAATCAAGTCCCTCCATCGCTGGTGTCTGCTTGGAGCAAGAAAGAACTTGAGGTGCAGTGGGATTGGGCATCAGGAGGTCTCCTCTGGTTTATTATTTTATAGGCCACTGAGTGTGGGCTATGGATCTGGCCTTATCCTGACTCACAGTTGTTCAGAGTGGGATCTGAATTGCAATGTCCTGCATGCAGTACACCTGTGGCATCACGCACAGTGGGAAAAGGCTGTTCCCTTCCCTCTGCTCTCCACGTATCTCCAGGTGACGTCAATATTTGAACAATACTGTTACTAAACTCAGCAGTAAGCCTGTGCTTACACATTGAAATCGGCTATGTCATTCTGGTCTAAAAATAGAAGAGGGAGAATCAGTCCCAACTTGAACTAGATCCTAAAAAATGTATTTACATCCTTCTCTTCTCTGTGAATTATCCTGCAAGCTCAGCAGAACTAATTACCCATTCCATTTATGGACAGCCAACAACAGCTCTCCTACTTCCTGCCAGCACAGGCCTTTGGGTTTTTCTCCTCTTCAGATCTTCCACATTGGAAGTAAGGATTCAATGACAGCCAACATTTGGTCCTGTGTGTAGTGCCATCCTGCCCTGAGCACGTGTGGACAAGGCTTTCATTAAAGAGCCACAAACCAAGCTGCTCTCACACCCTGCAGAAGTCACATGGGGAGGACATTTGGAGGAGTAGGATAGGGGCTGATGGCTAGTATCTGCCCATCTCTGAAGATGAATGCTGAGAGGGTTCTTGTTCCATGTGTGTCTCCTGCTTTGTCCTAGTGGCTTGGCAGGGAAAAAACACCGGTGTCTGAATGAAAAAATATGTTCACATCTCTTTAATCCATTCCCAACTAAATCCTCATCATTACCTGCAGCCAGCACTACATATAATTAAAGAGTTTATTTTTGTGTTACAAAGTCTCTCCATAGTTATGGAGTATTTGTGAAGTGCAGCATTTCTGTGTGTATGTTTGAAGAAGTTAAGGACCTGCCATTTTCTCTGTTTCCTACTGCATTATCTACATTTTCATTTCTGCCCTCACACCTTTAGCTTCCTCCCTTCTACCATACAACCAGCTCCATTAAGATTTCCATTAAGATGTAAATATCTCCTGATCTTTATAGATAAAAATCCTGTTGTATTACACTGTCTTATATGTGCTTACTTTCCTTTTAGACTTAACAATGAACTACAAACTTGTTATGAAAACTGCACATCACTGGTTTGTTTGCTGCTATCAAGTCTGACAGGAGCTTTCTGTACATGGATCACTTGTGATTTTTTATTTAAAATGTTCTTCCTCCTCTAGTCTGTAAGACGTCTTACTCTTGATTCACAAATAATTAATTTTCTTAGTGGGATGAATACAAAATTGTCACACCTGAGAACAGAATTGCTTTGTTTACAAACCTTTTTTTAAAAGAGTAATTTAAATTTGACTTAATAAAGTATCAAGTGTTTCTTATCTAATAGCAATTGTATTCTTCTTATCAAGTTGTGCAATCATTAGGACAACTCAAAAGTAGCATGATTCTCTGTTATCTATTATTATGTTGATAATTATTATTTATTAGTATTGCAGCTATAATGTGGCCCCTGAAGGCTTCCTATAATTGAGGTTACCACTTTCAGCAGTTTAATCATTTGCAGCTCTTTTGACACAAAATGATATAATCACCTAATTAACTGGAAAAAGGTGTAAGTATTTCATTTTTCTCTTTGACAAAAACAATACCAAAACCAAAGTGTCCTTCATTTTGACACTTTTCTGTGGAGAGAGTAAGGCAGTGGTAAAAGAGCCTCTGTAAAATCATCTAGCTCTGCAAGTATCCTTTTCACAGAAAGCTCAAATGGTGCCGAGAAACCCATTGCTGCCCCAGGGAGCACTGGTTTTGGGAACATTCCTCTGCTCCTTCTGATGCACATACGTACTTAAGCTGCAGCGAACGTCACTGGAGTCAGCTGGGACCCCAGCTAATGGTTATACGGCAGCTATTTCCTGTGCTCGTGTCGTTTCTGTGACACAGCTGTCATTTCAACGCAGGAGACTTTTCCCAGGCCCTCTTCAATGCTTAAAGAGAAAAACAAGATTAAATATGACACTGTTGGCTGCTTTTTTGCAAGAAATCTCTCTAATTTTCAGGCTTTTTGAAGGCATCTGCCCACAGGCTTTAAGAAGGTTAAGTAAATGGATCAGTTACTGGCAAAATAAATATCTATAAATGTGCTTCCAATGATGTGATTTTAATGCAAGAGTACACTTGTGCTACACACAGTGCTCATTTCATGTAATACTCTTACATCGTAAGTTAAAAATGTGTGGACAGCAGCAATGTTTACCTAGACATCAGTAAAAAATGCTGCATGTTAACTGGGATCATAAAAAACACTTGATTATGAAAGCTAATCTTTCAGCTGGTGTAGGAAAATATGGTAGGTGAATGTAGGTAAATATGTGTTGCCCCTTTATCTTGTGATTACACTCATTATTTTCTCTCATTAATGCTCTTTTAGGGTGATCATTGCTTGGCTCTTTTAATCAGTATTTACCTGAATGCGAAGTGGATGGAAAAAATTATCAACTTACAAAAAAGGTATTTGCTTCAGTGTTATCAGTGTCACAAGATACAGGATCTCAGAGAAGCAAGCTTTTCAGTTCTGCTTACTAGAGAAGAGTCTTCCCATAGGAAAGCCTGTTTTACCAGGTCAACCACACCTCTTTTCCATTCTTTCCACATTATCTCTATTTAGCTGAATTTGTTACTGAAGAGAACATGGTCAAATAAAACAACAAAAAAAACCACAAACAGGCCAACAGAGACACTGGGATATTACTGGCATCTGAAATTAATTTACTCTGGCCAGTTGAGAATGTTTATCCAGTTAGGGAGCAGGAAAAGCACCATGTCTTACCTAGCCAAGCAAGGATAAGGACCATGGCTTCCATGCAAAGGATGTGCAACAAATATATTCATTACTATTTTAGCAGCACCTGGAGCCATCAATCGGGACTGGGACCCTGATGTGCTATACAAGCACTGGGTAAAAGACACCTTCTACCTGCAAGAGCTTACAGCCTAATTAGACAAGAGAAGCAAACCAAGATAAAAGGCTATACAGAAACACAACGTAAGTGAAAGTTTCTAATTTTATTTCACTCCCAGTGACTGCAGACCTCGGTGAAGAAATGCCTTAAGTGCAGGCCTTTCTCCCAGGATCCCACAGCTAAATGTAAAGCTGCAGAGAGCTCTGCTCCTGAAACACCACAGGTCGATAGTCTGTGCTGTTCTTCTTTTGGACAATATTGTCCTTTTAAAACTCCAATCTCTTAAACATGTGTGTGCAAGTGAGCAACACACACACACACCACTCTGCTTCAGAATTTTTTGTCAGAGCTGCCACCAACAAAAAAGTATTAAAGCTGCCAGTACTTCTCAGCCCGCATACACCATGAATTAGAAACAATGAAAAGAGGTTTGAAGAGCCTTGTGACTGCTAGAGGTGCCTGCCATGAAAAAAAAGATACTAACCATGTCAATCAAAGACAAGGTCAATAACCCTCTTCTTGCCATGAACCGACAGCCTTCTTGAACTTAATATATATTTTAAAATCAACTGTTCACAGAATCACAGAATCACAGAACGTTAGGGATTGGAAGGGACCTCAAAAGATCATCTAGTCCAATCCCCCTGCCGGAGTAGGAACACCTAGATGAGGTTGCACAGGAAGGCATCCAGGCGGGTTTTGAATGTCTCCAGAGAAGGAGACTCCACAACCTCTCTGGGCAGCCTGGTCCAGTGCTCTGACACCCTCTCACTGAGAAGAAGTTTCTTCTCAAATTTAAGTGGAACCTCCTGTGTTCCAGCTTGTGCCCATTACCTCTTGTCCTATCATTGTTTGTCACCGAGAAGAGCCTGGCTCCATCCTCGTGACACTCACCCTTTAAATATTTATAAACATGAATGAGGTCTCCCCTCAGTCTCCTCTTCTGCAAACTAAAGAGACCCAGCTCCCTCAGCCGGTCCTCATAAGGGAGATGCTCCACTCCCTTAATCATCTTCGTAGCCCTACGCTGGACTCTCTCCAGCAGTTCCCTGTCCTTCTTGAACTGAGGGGCCCAGAACTGGACACAATATTCCAGATGCGATAAGTCCATTTTGTTACTCATTAGGGCCTTAGTGTAATTATACAGTGGGATCTTGCTGTGTTATTATGTCTTTATTAAAATGAGTTTGGTTTTGTGCTGTTGGATTTGGCACAAATTCATGGGTATAGCAACAGAATTAAATTATGAAATTTAATCATGAAATTAAATAATGTAAATATAAATAAAAGTTTATTGTGTTGTTATTGCTCCTCTTACCAAACTCAGAACCTTACTATTTATTGTCTGCTTTCCTTGCTGGCTAAACTGCATAGCTCTTTCTTAAAATCTTCTTCTACAGTGCTTCAAGTGTACTCTTTAGGCCAAAAAACCCCAACCTGATCCCCTCTGTGAAGTTCTGCATTTAATAGATGTAAATTCTAAAAATCTGACTTCTGTTATTTTGAAGGACATGACAAATTGCTATAGGCAAAGATGCTGAGATAGCACTAACTGTGGCTGAGGCTCGCTGTGTTTTGGTGACGGAGTGTCACATGCTGCCAAGCTGTCACTGAACTGAATCGTTTGTACAGTCACAGCAGCTGAGATGTGAAACTCAGATTAGATTTGTCATTTTGAGGGATTTTTTCTTCTAGGAATGATGTCTAAAGGCTTGATATTAAAAAAATGAGAAATCTGGAGAAAAATTAAAATAAAATGTCGATGCAGTGTTTACTCCCTCTGAATGGGAAAGTGGAAAGAGTGGGAAACATGTTTCAAAACAGCACTACTGCAGATGAAGTACATAAAGATCAGAGCAGAAACAAAGATCACAATATCCAGATCTAATTCTAGTTAGACAAGTTACAAAGAAAAACTTGCATTATGCATGCATTATAAAGATTATCTTATTGCATAATGTGTTTAATTTATATTGTATTTGTATACACAATGCCTAATTTTGCCTCCAGCTACAGCATTTTACCTATGATTATATACTACTGTGTAGGTACCTAATGACTACTAGAGAGTCTGGAAGTATACCAGTATTACCCTCAGACCTTAAGACCAAGCTGAATAAACTACACTAAATATATATATACAGAGAAATAATTTTTCCAGACATGTTTCTAGAAGTTTATTTCTTCTCTGTGTTAATTATAGCATTGACTACTTATGAATGTTATGGCTATAACTTTCTTTTACAGTTATAGATTAACAATATTTGCAACACTTAAATTATCCTGTTGTTCAGAGATACACCAGCAAGCAAACTTACCCATAACCACCTTATATTGCAGTATATCTCTACAACTGCATGTATTTATATTTATGCAGTGGAAAAGAAATTAAACACATCTGTGTATAAACCTACAGCATAAGCAGTACTTTCCACTTGCTAACTGAATTATATGTAAGATACCTGTTGATTGTAAATAAAAAAATAAATAAATATACTAAAGAAATAAAATTAAATATAATAAATAAATATAATAAATAAATAAACATTTGGGTTTTTTTGACTAGCTATTTCATTTTCCCTCACAGTTTGTTTTCCGTAGTTATTTTTACCCAAGAGATTTTTTGAGAAAGAGGTTGTTGCCTTGAATTTACAATTATTCAAATATTCCACTTCTAAGTGTCCTCAGGCAGATAACCATTAAAAGAAAAAGCAGGATAGAGGTGCTAAATATTCACAGTACTATATAGGAGTCCCATACATCCCAACTGGGAAGGTGTTCTCAACAGCAAAATTTTACATACAGGGAACGGAAAGACAGAAAATAAATGGTGCAGCTCCTCCAAGACACTTGGCTACCTCAAGTCATTGCTCTGGACCAAGCTAACTCAAGCAAGATAACTCAGCTGCTTTGATGAAGAACAGATCTTCTCAAACTAGATCTAAAAGGAAGTCTTCTTTGTGCCTTTATTTCACATAAAGAGGAAGAAAGCTTAATCCCTCTATGATGCAACTTGAAAGGGGATCTGGAGTGCTGAGCTGGCCAGAACATGCTGACCTTGTTCATGGAGATCTTGTTCTGAGGTGACTGGCAAGTACTGTCAGATCCACAGTCATGCTTTCTGAGGGAACAAACAAATGTGGGTGACATCACTGTTTAAAAGGGGGCACAGAATAACAGCTGAGAACTATGATTTCCCAAGCAGACAAACAAGCCTGGATGCAGCCTGGACATGCTGTGGGACAGATCTAGACAACGGATCATGTTCATGGCTAGTCACCAAGACTTGGTCTCCAAGGATAAGCAATTCCTTTGGCTGGGAGATGAGATGAAAAACCACTGATATTAGAAGAATTATGAAAATGAAAGACAACCAAGAGACTTGAGTGAAAAGCTCAGGCAGAAAGCAGGGAGATTAATTTCCCCCCAGTTCAAAAAGATTTTTACTTGGTGTCTTGCTCAGCACTGAGGAAATTGGTAGTAGAAAATGTGATACATAATTTAGAAGAAAGAATATAAATACAAAAGCCTGACAAAAAACTTCGTAGAGACTTCTCCATATACTAGATTAACAAAAAAAAAAGATAGGCGGTACGTGTCAGTGGCTGGGGACTGTGGCTTCCCTTGTGTTTTGAGACCTGTCCACTCCATGCCACATGATGTCGAGTGGTTATAGGTCCAAGCCACGTGAGAGGAGCATGGCTGTGTCATCATAGAATCATAGAATTTATTGAGTTGGAATGGACCTTTAAAGATCACCTGGTCCAACCCCCCCTGCAGTAAGCAGAGACAGTGTTACTAGATCAGGTTGCTCAGAGCCCCATCAAGCCTCATGTGCATCTCTTTCAAAAAGAACCAATTTGCAGCTGGGCTGTCTGTCATAGTTTGCAAAAGCCTTTAAAAGGAATATTGACAGCTTGTTCTCCTCAAGTTAGTGTCATGCCCCATTTTCTTGGGATTTTGTCAAAGCAGGGACACACTGAGGACCAGAGCTCATACACTCATTCTCAGTGGAATTAACTGTTGGATTCTGGATAGCAGCAAACACTGCAACTCAGCTCTATATTTTTTTTACATAATGAAGCTCTGGTTTTAAATGAGACAATGAATGAAGGCAACAAATAACAGGTAGCAAAACTAACAAAGTCAAAGAAAAGTGAAAGACAAGTGAAAACTTAACAAAATAATTAAAAAATGTTAAGGTTGTGTGGTGCTAAAGTTACAAGTCATGAGCATGTAAAGCATGTTCGATTCCCTATAATCTTAAATTTTGGAGTGCAATGGTCTGCCTGTGTCACTAAGGTGCAGGGAGAAAGGATGGAGGATACACCAGAGGCGAGGAAATGTTAAGCAATTTGGGACAATTAAGGGGAGAGTGACTGGAAAAAACAGGGAAGGAGGAAACATAAAAATATGGGAGAGTTATAATGGGAGAAGGAGGAACCATCAGGACACTCCGCCACAAGAATATGGTGAGGGCAATACTTTTCATACTTGCAGGAGCATGAAGTAAGTTACCATCATTAATGTAGAATCTTTATAAGCCCTGAACCAAAGACATTGCCTATGGAGCTGAACTGCAGGAGAGATGTGTTCCTTTCTTTCCTCTCGAACACTGCTGCCTGGGAACGATGGCAGGGTAATACTGTGCGGGGTGAGGTTAGGCTTAGAGATGATCCTACTGATTATAAACTCCAAGAGGGAATGTGGCAGCCCAACCTAACCCTGAAACTCTGGTCTAGGACTGCCAGTGTAACTGCAGGTTCATGCCGGGTGAGCAGAGGGCTGGGGAACAAGATGAAGAGATTGCATCTACAGAATTATTTATTATACTCTGAAGTTATAAACAAACATGTGAGAGCAAGCACATTCCAAACTGAAGTGCATTCATCATCATTGTTAGCAATAATGATTAAAATAATTCTTTTTGCTTCCAATAGGAGTGCAAATCTCAGAAAAAAAATCCTGAAAACACAAGAATATTATAATGAATTTAGCTTCACACAAATCTTCTGAAGTAGAGACCCTTATCTGCACATTACAGAGAAGGAAACTTTGGCATGGAGAGATTGTGATTTGTCCAGGGTCAGGCAGGAAGCCCAGGGAACAGCTGAATAGAGCTCTGCTTCAGCCACAGGATCATTTTTCCTTTTCTTCATTTGATAATTTTCACAAGAATTAAGCTAGGCAAATCCATAGTTATAGATTTGAAAGTAACCTTTCCACCATCTCCCACCCCAGGGTGTTCAGAACTATGTGGGAACAGAGGTCTGGTATCAGCAATTTTTCTTTGCCAGGAGTGCAGATGAGTTAGGAATCTTAAGCATCAAACTGAGTAGTTTTTAAGGACAAGTCTGGTATCAAGACTTAGAAAGGGGTGCTGGAACACACTCAAAACTTTTCTAGGTGCATTTTAAGTCCCAAGCATGAATAATTTTTATTCTGTCTGTAGACCGATACATGTCTAATTACGCCTTTGTACAGGAGAGCCTGATCACATAACACGTGGTCACTCTGTGCTTGAGGCAATAAGCCTCTGTCTGGAGGCTGGATAAGGTCCAGGATCCTTTTCGCCGGCGCAGGACATAAACATTGCTCATCCTAATGACTGAATGTTTTCAACATGAAGCAATTTCTCAATAGGTGGAAATAGTCACTATCGTCCCTGTTTTGCCTGTAGCCTAATCTGACAGTGATTTTCAGAAAATTCTTATCAGCTCAGATCTCATGGGCAAGAAAGGGCAGGAAAGATTAATCTTGCTTGTGAAAGCCGTTCAGAATGGGCCTGAGACAGGCACCCAGCTTCACAATGCTATAAAGACCATCACCAGCTCTGCTCAGCCCCCATAGCAGACATATAGGGCACACCTCATCTGCCTGTCATCAGTCTCCGAGCAGCCGGCAGCTAAGTGAGCTTGTACTCTGGGAGCCATTGCAGTGTAGCTGTTTGCCCTGACTGTTTTGCTTGCCTGTAGCATCAGACCAGCAAACTTGCACAGCTTCAGGTTCCCGGCCTGGTGTTTCTGCATAGGACGGCACTGTGGCATTTACATGTGCCAAGACATTTAAAGCCAGGTTTGAGATCTTCTGCCTATTGCTGTGTTGTGTGTAGGGTAAGCTTGCACACTCAAGTGTTATTAGTGATGGAAGCATAAGTGCCTAGTGATTTCATGTGTTTCCAAGATGAAGAACAGCCAACAGACAGAATCTGAGGATGTAATTTTAAATTCAATGATCAACAGTGTCAGTCTGATATCTAAGTCTTCTCATGGATCTAACTTGAAGTCTTTCACAGACCACCACCACAGCCATATCAGAGGTGGAAGAAAGGCTCTACAGTGCAGCTATTTAGTTTTCTTGTACACTTCTTACCTGAATACATAACTTTGTATACACTTTTTTCCTTTAAAACTCTGATCTAGTAATACTTTATTTGTACGTTTCTTCACCTAATGTGTCTTGTACCAGCTCCACATTCAGCCATGGCTGAATATTATTGCTTTCACAGCTTGTTAATAACTAGGCAGAATAGTCTTGGTCATAGTAGCATATGCTAATCTCAGGGGAACTATGCTTGGTGGGGAACTATGCTTGGTGCGAGTCCTATTCTGATATAACATGATTGCTGACTGCTTGCTGTATCCGTCCCACCAGCCAGTTTTATTATTCACCTTTTTTATGTTATTTGACAAACAATGCTCCTTCAATGTCACTCTAAGCTATTGGCATGCTACTGTGTCCATAGTATCCCTAAAATCTGGATAAACTGTGTATGCTGCTTTTCCCATGTCTCCAAATCTTCCACTGAAAAAGACTTCCAAGCTGGTTTAGCAGAGATACAAATCCAGGACCTAGACCCCTTGATCTTTAAGGTCAGTGAGCCACATTTGACCCCTATGAAATACTTCCAAGGCTGGCGACATCCCTCAGAGGAGGAACTCAGCACGAGAATTTTGCTTTTCATGCCTGGAATTAGAATTTGATTATAAGTAGACATTATTTTTCGCATTCAACAACAGGGAAGAGTCCTAAGAGGCAAAACAAAGAGATTTCTCTGAAGTCACTCTCCCACACCGCACCAACACCAGAGACATCTCCCCACCAGCCCCAGGCAGTGCCGCAAAGAGGCCCCATGTGCCACACCAGCCCTGAGGAGCAGTCATCCACATTTGCACGGAGGCAAGTGGCACACCAAAGGGAAAACTTGCAGCACCCAGGGGGATGTGCTGGTCCCACAAAGACAGCATGCAGTGCTGCTGCCTCACATGACCTACTGTAGCCTCAGAGCAGCTGATGACATCTCTCATCAACAGAAAGGCTATCGCTAATCTTTCTTCCTCTGGGATCATATATTAACAATGTGAGCGTGAACCTCAGCATCCCAAGCAGGAAAACACATCTGCAGTTGTCACTTGCCTGACAACTTCTTGTTTCCCCAGCAGTTTCACAGGGATTCCTCACGTGAGATCAGGAAAATCAGTTCCTTTCTCCTATTGCCAGTTATCCCATCTGCAGCAAGAATATTAATAATTCCTAATCTCATATCAGTGTGAAGTATTTACCTTCAGCTCTCCTCAAATGATTGTCAGTTTCTAATTTAATCATTGTCTCTAGATATTTTACAGAGAGCAGAAAAATATCAAATCCATGAAGAATAATACACAGGAAGAGAAGCCTTTAACCTCAGAGAAAAAGGATCTACCAGGAACAGCCTGTGCCAGGAACAGCCAAAGCCTGAAACTCTTATGAGCAATGTTTTGCTCTTTAAAGAGTTCATAGTAGCTATTGGGACTACACATTGAATTAAGTGCCAGCCACTGTAAACACATTTAGCTGGATCCTAGGATAATGGGCCCAGGATAATTTGATCCGCTTCATGAAAGAACTGTGCTGGCTGCTTTTTCAGTGGAGGCAATGGTGATGAATGGCCGCCCTGGCCACTGTGACTGCTGCTGCGGTGAGCATCATTCCTCATCTCCATGGTCCAGCATTCCTCATCTCCACTGCCCAGCCCCAGGCTGCATGGGGAAGCTGGGAGGGAGCTGTCTCCCACTAGCTGTGATGGATGTGAGGGCTGTGGCACTGTCAGCCATGGCAAATGAAGCCGAGGAAGAAAAATTATCACAAGCATAAGGCCAGTCAGCCTGCATAAGTGTTGACCCTGCTGAGCTGAAGCAAGATCAGGAAAGGCACCTTGTGTGGTCAGCTCTGTAAGGACTTGCTGCCATGCTCTGTGCTCTAAGGGCTTCCTTTGCTTTACCACATCTGTGCTACCAAGCACCACACTGCAGCACTCAGGCACAGGCTGGCTTGCTGCAGTTCCCCGTGTCTGAGCTGCAGAAAAGACTTTGCTGCTGTTGAGGAGAGTGCCTGGCTGCCAGCAGGTTCTTCTGCAGCAATGAGTCACACCTGAGTCACTTGTCCCCAAGCCAGGAACAGCCAGTCTTCTCCCGGGGAAAAAAGCAACCTTCCTGGCTGACACAGCAAGACTAACCAGAAAGGACAGGTGAGACATCAGCATGGTATTAAACCATCAGCACCTAGCAACAGTTTGAAGACCTGCTTAATTTAGCTGCTCCTTGCTCCCTCATTGATTTTATTTTCATTTTTGTCTCTGAGAAGGAAGTTCTCAGCAGCCAAATTGTAGAGAAGCACCAAGGGAAGATGAGAGGCAGCTGTTGTCAGCTCCAAGGACTTCTGCTGCCAGATCAAAGTGTTCATGCCATGCAACATTAATAATGCCCTCTAGGAAGTCTCAGGGGAACACTGATCTCCAGAATAACAGGTCAGCCCAAGCTTTTTCTTGGTTTCCTTCAAATGGATTTGTAAAACTTCAGATCACTCTCTGTGAACTTTCCTGCTTAAATGCACACTTGTGCAGGCCACTGACTTCCTAACATAAAACATTTCCTCTTTGAATGATTTTTCTGGAATGGGCCAAACATGACACTCTCTATGCTTGAAGAAACTTCCAATCAATTCTGGAGGGACTGGCTCAGGAAGACATTGCTCAGAGGTGATTAGTCCAGGTAAGAACATAAAGCCTCATGTCCTGCTCTCAGTAAAATCCCCAAAAATGACCCTTTAAAGATGGACTTGCTCTAAATTGACTGCAGAGGGAGGTCAGCCAGGTACATTTAGGGTCATTTTACTCCCTTTAATTTAGGAAATAATGGTGAGGTTTTCCAAATATATCTGGTTTCCTTTCGTGTTGGCTCCTTTCTGATAGAGACATTTGAGATATGCCCTCATTCACGCTTTACTAGGCTTGCTTTGACTGTAGGTGCCTGGTATCTTTCTAACAAGAAGAAATACAGAGGAGGATTGTATCCTGTTTTCCCCTCTACTTGGTGACCAAAATAGAAGAGAATGCCAAAGAATACAAAAATTGGCAATTGCCTCAGAGGATCTGAGGCCATTCTTGCGCAAGCAAAGGTGGTATAAAATGCAATGATGCAAGCATCTGAAAAAAGTCAAGTGACAGAAGAAGCAGAACCACACTAACATATTTGTCTTTAGAGGAAACATTTAAGATGGTGGTGAGGGAGTCTGTGTAGGATATTTACTGTGTCTTTCACCAGGCCAGTGGTACTTCAGTTGTCTGGAAGTATGATCCCCCTCTTCTCTGCAAAAGAAATACGTTTGAAACTCTGCCCTTGGAAATTCTCACTGCCAGCACATTCAGAGAAGGCTTCAAATCACTTTCAGCCCTCATTTGGTAACCCTTAGTAGACTAAAAATAAAAACAAAAATAAAAATAAATGTTCTGATGCTTTAGCAACAGCCAGGAATCACTACTGTGATACAGAGCAGAATGGGCCAAGATACCCTTTTGCACATCCCCATCCACGCAAAGGGATACGTCACCAGTGGTTGTGTGTTGCATATCAGCGAAACTGAGTAATGCTGGGTTTCCCTTTAGAGATTGTTGCCTCACTTGCAGGTATCAAAATATATTACCAATATTAATTTACTACTGAGAAGGAAGAAAGAATATTAACTTGGTTTTAAAAGTGTGAAACGGAAGGAGCTCATTTATACTTCTGCATGTGGTGATGCAGTTCAGGCAAGACTGTCACTCCAGAGTTGTGGTTCTATTTCTCTGCTTTAGTTAGTAGATAACACTTCTTTTCATAATATGTTGCCCTCTGTACCCATACCATGACTCTGGAAGTCAACCTGCTTTAATAGATAGACTGCAGGAGTACTTTCTTGTGAAGCAATTATGTCTGTAGGAGCAACATTTTCAGTACAAAGATATGAATTTTTTTCTGCAAAGCAGATGGAATAGATACTACTTATTCTGTGCTCTACATCAAGATAAAAATCGTGATTTATCTTCCACCCATCTTGAGGACTGTCAATGGGAGAAACGAACCTTGCTAGAAAACTTAGCTTATAATCTTCTGGTATAATAACTGTGAATTTCACAATATACCTGGTCTGATTAATGGTCAGCTTAGTTCTGCATTTACTCCTAATCACGCTATAAATACAACTTTCTTGATGATTTTACTTAAGCTACCCAAGTCTAACAGCTTCCATCACAGGGTCATTCAAGGAAGCTGTTGCTCGGGCCATGACATTAAGCCTTAACCAGGCTTGTACTCATTTCTGGTTCCCTGGTAACTCTAGCAAAATATGTGACCACAGTTTAAATCAACCACTGTGGCAGCATTTTTTTTTTCCTAAAGGAAATAAGCTAATTTTTTGTTTTAACTTGAACTGTCTACTGATAAAGAAAGATGAAAAGATAGATAGTGTGCTGGATGCTGCTTCTGTCTGGTTAGTAAGCATTTACCCCACACCCATGCAAGAGGAGACATAAACATGGTGAGTCAGGCTCAGTCCTATGAAAATGTTAAAACTCAGCCTTTTATGAGGTTTCTTCATTTTTTTCCCTCTGGAAAAGTTCCCTTGGCTCCTTTTGCAGGAAATAATGTCCTCTTTTGTGTTTCCGTATTCGAGAGGACCTGCAATGGACCACCGAGACCAAAAAAGGTTAAATGTTGTTCAAAATATTCAAGAAGTCTGCTGTCTTCTCCAAGCAGTTCTACAAATCTAACATATATTCTGTTGAGAAAATAAAATGGCTGTTCCCTAAACACATGGGAGTCATGAACTTTCAGACTTTTCTGAAAGAAATCAAGAGGCATTGTACAGCACATGATTAATATTAGTAACAAATTAGTTTACCAAATTGGAAGACATACGTCTTTTACTGCCAACTCATTTTTGTTTGACAGAATATGGAAACACTGCTGGTGGCTGGTGGCTGAACCAAGACTCAGTAATGTCAACTATCAGACAGGAAAAATGGTCCTTGTAGCTCCTGTTTTCAGCTGCAAAGCAATGTCCTACAGTAGTACCCAAGGCCAGCCATGGAGGGATTTATCTCTCTGAAATGCTGGTGTGAAGAGAAGGCCAGGCCCAGGTGTAGCTGGCACTCAGGTGGTGAAAGACCTGAGCATTGCATGGGCTGGGAATTAAGCGTGTGTGTTTTTAGCTCAGAGCCCCATCCCAAAAGCTGTGTAAACCATGGCTTCGGGAACGTGGCAGAGGCCAGGAGCAGTTTAACACAGAATATAAAGATGCAATTTTTAATGTAAAAGTGTTCAACTTTGCCAATAATTTTAGTAATGTAGTTTTAGGCAACTTCACAGTTGCCCAACGTGTGCTTTCTTGAACTGTCATGCAGTAACTATTGGATTGCAAAATCCCCACTTCTTTCATTCTCCTGACCCTGAGATCGTGATTAATATATTAGCCCACACTGGCTTCTCTGCTTCAGAATGGAAAGGAGAACTGTCACCAGATCACAGTATTGCCGTAAAACACCAGCTGAATGTATACAAGTGCTAGACGTACTGCAACTTAAAACTTTAAAACTCAACAGTAATAAAATTTGAAACCTTACTCAGTGAAGGGATTTGCTTTCTCAGGCTTGTCCATTTTGTGATATTTGATCAAGCTAGAATTAGGTGTTCACAGTAATTAATTCTGCCATTTGAAATGTTTTTTCTTGAAAACAAGATAATCTGATTTCCAAATAATACAGTGGATAAGTGGTTACCATATCATAGAGCCTCTGATGAAATAGTGAAGACACAGTAAGCTAAATAAAGTTTTGCAGTCATAGAGGCAAGATAAAAAACAATAGACAAAAAAAATCTTATTTCTTGAACAGCGGGTTACACTTGTCAGCTGGCAGAGGAAAGACTAAGAAGAAAATATCACTATAGCTAAGCCCTCCATAAATGTGATAAATATCGCATATAAGACAAATGTCCTCAGACCCATGCTTTTTAGGTCGGCACTCACAACAACAGATGCTGAGATTACCCATGAGGTTGCACAACCCAATGGATGCTAATTCCAGGTTCTGTGATGAGGTTGACATCTTTTAAATCAAGAGCCAAACTGTTTCAGCCATGTCCATTGCAGAGGGGCCTTACTGCTTGCTTTGCATTAAATGTTTGCTTTGCAATAGGTACCAAATCTCATTCTACCTCCCAACGTTAGAGAATTCACCTCAGTTTGAGCATGGTACGAGGGAGGGCAGGCTTTGTTCCTCAGGTGCTCAGTTCTACTTGTGTCCTGCTGCACATGCATTGGGAAAATACTCTTTCACATATGGTCTTAGGATAGGGATTAGCAAAATGACCATGAGGCAGCACAGCATCTCAGAACAGTTATCTAGGCAGAGACAGTGCCCTGAAACAGCTCAAAAAGATTTCACCCTAATCTCTGTTACACTGGTCTGGGGGCAGCAGCGGGGCTGGCCTGGCACATTTGTCATGCCTTCCCCATAGGCATCCCTCCCACCCATAGATTATCTCTAGTGCTGCTCTTGAGGTTTGCCAAGCTAAATGAGACCTATCTCATGTGGAGGTAACCCACTCCAAAATAGATTTCTCGAAGAAGGTTTTGCCCTAAGTGCTTAAGTGATTAAATACCCATAAATAGCTCAAAGTGATGAGATGCAGATAAGCAATGTCCTCTCCTCAGGAAACAGTGTCTCACATACTTGATTCTCATCTGCTGTCTATTAGGCCCAGTAGTGAGTTTGGGCATATGGTCATTTTACATTTGTTATGTGATGCGGTCCACCTTTTTGGGACACCACAGCACATGTAGATAAGAAGATAAGAATCATCCCTTTGGATTTCCACATGCATAGGACAGTGTCTCTCAGCAGCAGCATTAGCAATGCAGCAGACTGCTCACAGACCATTTTCTTAACAGGAAAATAAAGCCGTTGCCCATGAGGTGTCCTTTGAAGTGTGGGACTTGAGGCTTTTGGCTGACATCCCTTTCCTGGCCGACTGGCTTTGTGTATGACGCAGTAGCACGCTGCAGTCCCACGGGACCTGCTTATTGCTCCCAAGTAAACTTTCCCTCTTTGACATGGGAAAACAGATCCACAGTGATAGAAAGTCAGGACATTCTGCATGCTTAAAATCATAAGACTTTTTAAATTATTTCTTTTCTCTCTCTTTTTTTTTTCTTTCAGTCAAATGCCAAAGGAAAGAATCATGTTAACCCATCATTATAAAACATGCCTTTGATGGATTGTGTGTTTGCCTTGTAGTATCTCCAAGTCAAATGTTGTTTAAATCCCCATCAGCTTGCCAAGATATACGGAAGAGACAGGGTTCAGTAGGCTGGCAGCTGCAAAATAACCAGCTACCACAGGGCCAGGACTCGTGCACATGGATGAGGGAAGCTGTCAGGAGATGCATCTTCTGCATACCATGGGTTTCTTTTAGGCCAGCAATCTGGCTGACCCAGCCCCTTTGGTCTCTGACCTTGGGGCCACCCGAAGCTGCCTGCTCTGGTGCCCAGCTTTAGGGAAGCTCTCGCAGCTTTGCAGCAGGAGAAGAGGAGGGATGGACCTCTGGGTGTTACAGGGAGGCTACAAAAAGGAGCAGGAGAGAGGAGTTTAATTGTTTGATATTGCTGGCAGATGGATTTTGAAAGTGGCAGCGTCACATTTATGACTTAAGAGGACAAACTGATCCGACATTTGCAATGACTTATAAAGTATTCTCCTCTGGATGTATTTGCTGTGTTAGGTTTAAAAAAAATAGCTTGCCCTGGAATTCCTTCCTTAGCACCTCTAGTACAGGCAGGTGGCCTAGAAGAGATGGCTGCTCTTTTTTCTCCTGGCTCTTGCACTCTTTTTTTCTATGAAAGCTGTGACTATTCATGTACGAGTTAAATGACACTGGCATTATACTGAAGTGGTGCCATAGTGAATCAGAGACCTTTTCAAACCACTTGAATTTTAAGGGGACAGAAAGAGTGGTTTTAACTAAATACAAAAAAGAATGAATAATAGATGAAAAGGAAAAACCAAAGAATCTAACATCAAAAAAATCATATATTTATGCCCATTTCAATGCAGACCTCTGGCCTGTTGCCCAGACGCCCTGCTGCCTACAGACAGCAACAAAAGGTGGCAGTTATAAAATGTATAATGTAAAGTAAAAGTCAAATATAATTTAAAGTTGTTGAACTTTAACAATAGCTTAACTACTGTTTGCTTGTCTCTGAATCTAGAACTGCAGATGCTGGTGCTTGAGAAATAAATACGTGAGCCTATGACAAACATGGGACTGGAACAGATCGTGTGTTGTACAGACAAACCCCAGTCTTCCCGTGGTGCTGCCCACCCACAGGCAATAAACTTTTAGAGGAGCCCTCTGCTCATGTGCTTCCATTTACCACCAGCTGCAGAATCCTCTTACCCTGCTACAAGAAACTTAGGACCTACAATTTAGAAAGTGCCACATCTTTCTGGTGCAATGGAAGAGAGCAATAGGGACTGAGGATTTCACCACTGTTCTAAAGCCACACAACCACACAGGATTTATGAAGGAAAACACTGTATTTGTTGATCTTTTCTTTATATATGCCCATCTATTAAATAAAAACTTTGTATAATATTATAATAGCATATTAATAATATATATTATACTGTGATAAATGTTATGACATATATATTATATACCATATATTTTATATATATATGTGTGCGTATATCTGCATATATATGTGTGTGTATATATATATATGTAATATATCTGCAATGTATTTTCTTTGCTCCTGATTCTACCATCCTGGAGGAGTCCAGCATGCACTTTGGACCACACATATAACACAGGACCATACCCTATGTGAAAGTATCTTTTCTGTGTGTCTGGAAGAACAAAGCATGCTCGCTACTGAACAAAACAAGACAATATGCCTTGAGCTGTAGATCAGGGTGAGAATCACAAAGCAAAACTTCAGTGTATTCATTAAATGAGCAAATGAAATAATGCAAGGTAGGATTTTACTAGGAATCATTATTCTAAGGAACAAAAGAAGCAATGTGTGTGCATTATTCACGATCATCACATTTATTTAGTTTAAGATTAATTATGACACACAGAAGAAAAAGGTAAAATACTTCAGTAGTTTGTTGTGAAAGGATAAGTGAAAAGAATCCTATAAAATGATGTGCGTGTGTACATGCAATCCCAGATACACTCATGTACTTTGTTACTCAGGTGTTCTGAACATCATGTACTACTCTGGAATCAGGAATGCACAGTATATTCAGAGAGGATATAATAGGAAAGTTGCACAAGGTAAATAAATACTGAAATTTTTATGAGTGAACTTTCGTGAACCAGTGTAATATGGGAGCATGAGAGGAACTCATAAAAGGAGGGCAAAAGCCAAAGAACAGATGAGGATGAGAAAATTATATGAGGTATGCAGCAGCGAAAGAAATGTAAAATCAAACGTTCCTTTTATTTGACACATATTCAGAAGAACGTGCATTAAAGCCATGAATCTATTTTAGGATTCAGGAAACTAAAGCTTTGCTCTTGCATTATAGTTACTCCCACTACCTGTCTCTTAAGTTACAGCCTCATTAAATTCTGTTGAAATTATATTATTCTTGAGTTCCAGGTGTGCATAGGAAATTCTTAACTACAGTGCAGTACAGCTTAAACTGATTTATTTGTATACAACACTGTAACTACATTACAGCCACTACTCTGCATTTACATACAGCTTCTGCATGTAAAGATTTTGCAACAGAGAAACAGGATGACTGCATAAATCAGTGTCTGCAGTAGGGCCTTGGAAAGCACTCCCGAAGCATAGCTTCAGGTGAGTGAAACTAGGGGTGCAAATGAATAAAACATTACAGTTAGTTTCTAATTGGCTCATACTAAAGACCAAAAAGTCAAATTCCCCAGTAAAAATCCTGACAAGCCATGTCAACTGGTCAAGCAGGTGTTCAATTACAAGAAAACTATTATACTATCACCGAATATAGAGTGGCAGGACTCCAAAAAGTCACTTTTACCCAAAGACTAAACTACACCATGCCTGATGAGTTCATGGAGCCTCCAAAGATGGAGACTCAAGTCTTTCTTGGTTACTTGCTAACCTGGCAGCACTGTCCCAGCACTTAACTGTATACCACAACCATGTATATGCGGACAAGGAAGGTTGTGCAGTGTCATGCAATAGGTTTGACAGCCAGCCTGTCACCTGCAGAGGTAGGCTTGCTGGACTTGAGCTGAACAGATGCATGGGGAAACTGTACAGAGCTGGTCTATCTACTTGGGAAAAGTGGAAATCCCCCAGTGTGGGCAACCTTAAATATTACATTATCATTTTATTGTGTTTACTATATGAGCAATGATTGTTACCAATGGTACCATAGTATTTTTTAGTCATTTTCCTGTGTCCAATATGAATTACAGCTGGGACTGAATTAATGAACTTGTGGGAAGATCTATAAAGCTGGCTGTGTCATCAAGATAATTAAAACAATGCATGTTCCTGTTCAATACATGATTTCAGGTCATTATAAAATAGTACAGCATAATCATAAATTGATTTGCTGGGTAAAGCATTAATGTGTTATCACAATGTCTGTTAATAGCCTGCTTATTAAAGCAACAGGAATGTAATTTATGCCACCTTTAACCAACCAATTTTGAAAAGGAAGGCTTCAGGGAAAACTTTCTGATATTTTCAAAATCTGGCAATCATGCAGACTCCTTTGAAAATTAATCATGTCAGCAAGAACAGCGAGGTAAATTATGGAGATTGTTAAGGCTTTTAAGTGCCTGAATAGATGCATCCCATTTTCTTAACCTCTCCAATAATACCAGCAGTAATGGACCCATTGGCTGGTTTTGCAGCTTGTGAGCAGAGCCACACAGTGACGCTGACTCCAGCACAAACACTCCAGCAGTCACCAACCCGGATACCGCTCCCTTCCACACTGCCTACCAGCTGCGCCAAGTTGCAGAGAGCACGTATCCATCTCCAGTTTCTCCTCAACATTACTGAAAAGTGTGGGCATAGTTAATATAGAGAGGCGCGCCAAAGATAATTCCCATGCTACCAGACTGCTCCCATGTCAGAGGGCTACTTCACTCAGCTCCTGTACTGCAGAAGTTACAGCCAAACTTCTCGCTATGCCTCTGGGTACCACTAGCAGGAAAATCTTCAGCCTGGCCTTTTGTGACCTTTTTATCAGCTTTCTTTGTGGCTGGAAGACAGTATATGTCCAGGTGGGAAGGATCTGATCTGTGGCTTTATTTTTCACAAGGAAATCTCATGGGATGCAGGTACCCCAGAGACATCCTGGCATGCTCCGAATTCAAGGATGTCCTTAAATCTCACCTGCCAGGTGCCTGTCAATAAATAAGGGCAGACCCCAGTAATGTCACTCCAAGCTGTAGCTCCTGGCACCTGGAATTCAGTTTGTCAGCATTTTTCTGCAGATGTAGGTACAGTTTTGTGGGTTTTTTAATGAAATAAATGGGATATATGGGAACCTGAGCAGTAAGTGGCTATAAACAGGTTGCTACCTCTCACCTCCATTTGGTGAAGAGAAAGCATGAGGAAAAAGATCAGACAGAGAATAATAATTTCTATTTCAGGCCATAAAGCAGTAAGGCTAGCATTTCCAAACTCAATAAACAGCCGAGAAGAAGCTGTTCAGAAGGACAGAGATGCAGCAATGAGCAGAGGCAAAGCAATGTTCTCTGCAAGGAAAGCAGAAGGACACAAACAGAGGGTGTCAGGCTGCACCACCCTGAGCTGCTGGAGCTGGCACTTGGAGTAAATGTCAGCACGTCATGGGAACAATATCACAGTGTTGCTAAGCCTCTTAAAAATCAAGCTTATGGGCAATCTCTAGCCAGTCACTGGTTTTTGTCTTGCTCAGTAGTACTCAAGGCAACAGCTCTTCTTTTATTTTTGCCAACAAAAGCTGAATTGAGGGTCTGGCAAATTACAAGTGTAATCTACTCTGAGTGTTCCTGCCACAATTACTGTCCAAGTGGCTATATCTTGGATAAGTTACTGTGGTACTGCAAACATGACATTGCAGTAACCCCCAGCCCTTCAACTCCCTGGCCACTATGGGCTTAGGAGGTCATCCAGGCCATGGAGAGCTGGAGCCAGTGACCCCAATCCTCCACGGCACTGGGACAGCTCTGCTCTGGTGCCAAACCACCCAGTGGCTGGGCTGGCTGGCTCCAGTAGGGGATTGCTGGCAGCGTGTGTATGAGCGTGCAGCCTGCCTGTACCCTGTCTGCTCTCCGGGACATCTCTGGGAGTCCGGCACCTCTCCCTGCAGATAGCTGAGGTTGGCTGCTCCCAGTATTGGCACAATGCAAACCTCTAAACTGCAAAGCGGAAAAGGTCCCTCAAAGCAACCTTTCTGCCCCACAGCATTTGCAACTAGTTAATAGCACTTGATGAATATCAGTTGATTATATATTTTTCTTTTTCATAATTCATTGCAAATGTTAAAAGGAGGCTGTTTACAGCATATGGTACATCTTTTATTACCTTGCATGAGTTTGGCTTGGTAGGGACTGTAAGCTTGTATATTTTACAGTTCTACAAATTCTTTTCAGCCATGTGCTTTCTCTCTTGGTCTTACTCACTGCTGTGACAGCAATCCACATCACTGCTGTGGGCTGCTCTTTAGGAAGTGGGCACATCATGACACACTGGGAAAACAGACAGATTTCATTTGGGAAGACTCCATTTTACTCACCGTTTAGGATCACATCATGCCACCATGGTCAATCTTTGCACAAAGAGGATGATGAGCTGAACAAGGTGGAAATCGTACAGGAGACACCAGTTTCTGAAGGGAAGATTGAAAATTTTTTTTCTGATTGTATTCTAATAGTATGCCTCCCTGAAGGTCACAGAAATGTTAGGGAGGCCGTTTAGCAGTAACACCTCTCCCAGTGCTTTAGCAGCACTAAATTGCCTCCAGCCATCTTATCTGGGACTGATTTTTAACACAGGGGTCATGCTGGGCCCTCCGGGACTCAGGACGGGCAGATTCTGTCACCTGTCGCAGCCTTCTCCGTCGCGCCCCGCGGGGACGTGGGCGGTTTCCTTCTGCCCCCTGCCGCCCGCCGCTGCGACTACACCCACATCCCCGGCACCGGGCAGCAGGGAGCGGAGAGAGAGGGAGCAGGGAGCGCGGCCGGGGCAACGCAGCAGCTTTTCAACAGTGCAGCACAAGCGTTGATTTCTTATCCCAGAGAAAGGTGCAAGGAAAGGAAGGAAAAAGGTAGAAATTATTTCTCGCATCCAGAAGGGAAATGGAAGACTACCGGTGAAGTTAAAAATCTAGTTCAGCAAAAAGAGGGGCAGAGTAATACGCCTTGCATGCGCCCTAAAGAAAGGGAACTTGAGGTCAGGTGGATACAGGCCAGCTCAATCGATGCAGAATGGCAGCTGATACTGGAGACCTTTCTCAACACCTTTTGCTACAATCATAGAATCTTAGGATGGTTTGGGTTGGAAAGGACCTTGGAGATCATCTAGTCTAACTGCTCTGCCATGGGCAGGGACACCTTCCACTTGACTATGTTGCTCAAAGCCCCATCCAACCTGGCCCATAACTTCTATTCCATTAATACAATGATATTAACACTTCTCAGTGGTCAGGACCAGGAAACTGGCACAGCATGATATTATATTCTTTTTCAAAATGCTCTAAAGCAAGATTAATAAGAGGTCTGGTCTTCAGGGAGAGTATGCCAAAACTTTATTCTCTTATATTCTCCTTTTGAGATACTTGAATGCCAACAGTAGATGGAAGAGGGAGATAAACACCTAAGAGCAGTCTGTTGCAATTCTACATTCCAGGGATGAGGAAAAAGCTGAGGTACTTAA
>NW_010186554.1:0-1005 GCF_000695765.1 Mesitornis unicolor | reverse complement strand
TCACGCTGTGCCAGGCCAGGCCCATACAGTCTGGAAATTTATTTGGTTTAGCACACATACAAACACACTTTTTTCTTAGGTTGAGTCTTACCAAAATGCAGCTCAGAAGACATTTCTGTGTGGTTCACAAATGACTTTTTTCCTTTTGTTAATGGAACCAAATCATAGAATCACAGAAATCTTGCATTTGGAAGGGACTCCTAGAGGTCTTGTGATCCAACCCCCTTGCTTGAGCAGGGTCACTTAGACCAGGCTGCCCAGAACTGTGTCCAGATAAGTTGGAAACTCTACAACCACCCTGGACAACCTGTGCCAGTGCTCAGTCACTCTCACAGTGAAAAAGTGTTTCCTGTGTTCAGAGGAGACCTCCTGTGTTTTGGTTTGTCCCCATTATCTCGTGTCCTGTCACTGGGCACCACTGAAAAGAGCCTGGCTACATCCTCTTTGCACCCTTCCTTCAGGCAAACGGAAACACATCTATAAATGTATCTATGTACATAGACAAGATTGCCCTTTCACTTTCTCTTTGCTAAGCTGAACAGTGATTTTTTTTGAAGTATGCATTTGAAAGTAAGGCAATTTGCTGGACATTAAATAAGCCACAGCCAGAGAAAAGGTTTTGGCCATTCACTATGATCACATGCACTGTGTCACTGTTAGCATAATTCATGACTTTTGAGGTGTACTAGATCCTCTAGACAATGCCTGGGCAAGGTTTCAGACATCTTGCACCAAGGACTGTTCCCAAAAGGCAGGATGGATGAGACTACACCGCATTTGCCTCCCTCCCCTCTCTGCAGCTCCCCAGAGGTAGTCGCTGTACCGTCAGACATCTCTCATGCTCTATTCTAGGGCCATTGCATATATCTTCCGTCTCATATTGTGAAAACACCGCTTTAGTTGTAGAGACCTATGTAATGTACAGAAACTCAACATACCTCTCCCTCTGGTCAGTTTTACAGGACAAGGATGGGAGGCAGTTCGAGAGGGCAGGGCACAGAGAGG